>NC_092527.1:41572500-41592500 GCF_037038585.1 Patagioenas fasciata
ATTTGCTTGTTTTTTGTATGTGGTTTTTTTTTTTTTGGTGACATTTTGCGAATAAAGAGGGATGCGGGTTATTTATGCCGGGATGTTGCTGCAAAGTCCTTATCTCCGTGTGGCACTAAACAAGGATTTGTTGTGGGATTTGAGAGGGCTGTGTAGTGCTTCAGTGTTAAGCACCCAAAACTCTGGGGGACTGGCACTAATTTCCTCTCTCTCGTAAAACAACATAGTATTCATAACAACTCGAGAGGCTTGACATAAGTAATGATGGCATATGCAGGCGAAGATTACCACCCCAGCAGTGTAATCAAGGTGCGAGGTACTAATGCAAGTTAAATTGAGACAATAATGCTGAAACTTGCATTGTGGGATTAGGAGAGTACTTGAAATGCTGACATCGGCATCTCCGGGAAGAGCGCCCGTCTCCCTTTCAATCCCCGCTCCTACTTAATGACCTCAAAACTCGTCCGTCGTTAACACCGTGTACTGAAGTGGGAGAGGAGGAGGTTGGGGAGGGAGCGGATTCCCCGCCTCCCCTGACTTTTGGCTCCTTTGGTGACGTTTTTGGGGCCCCGGGGGCTGCGGGAGAACGGCGGCGTCCCCAGAACCATCCCAGTTCCTCTTAGCGGAGCGGCTTTCGGTGCAAATGGCCTATGGGGAAAAAAAAGAGTCGTATGAAAATGTGATGCTCAGATCAATATTGTGGCACCCAGGTAATTAAAGTGGGTTTGTTTATTTGGCTCCTTATAAATAAAAAGGGCTTAATACAGACTAATTACACAGAGCCTTCCGTATACTGTAGGATAATAATGGTGGCAATTCAAAGTGATATTAAATGAGAATTAATAAAGGAATATTGAGTCACTTTGACTGCATTAAGCTGCATGAAATGATTTCTTATCTCAATTTAACTTTCTGTCCACAGTTTAATGATTGATAAGCTTGGAATTTTTATAGAGGTAATCTAAAACAATATTTGATTGCTACACTGAATTAATAACAACAAGCCCTTTTTTCTTGTTTATCAGCATATCAAGAGAGATGCTCCCCTTCACTTTAATAATGGTAATTTGTATAGTACTTCTGCTGGATATTCTGCTTAGTTACCTATGCTTTTACACAATGGTTTGGCAATATTTTTCTAAGCATGCTTATACTCTGGGCGGTTTCTATTTATGTGTAACATATGAGGTTAGTAACTTACTCAAACAGATGTAAAGCGGGTTAAAAAATTTATCTCCAAGTGAAGAATTGAAACCACATTTCCATCCTGGAATGAAGATTGTGATTGATCGTGTTCCTTTAAAATGACCCCTGGAGAACTGCATGGCAAAAGGAAACATTGCTTTGAATATCTGAAATTTGAAATGAAGTGACCTGGATTTACTCTCCCAAAACTGTTGTCTTCTCCATCGCCTCCCGAAGCGACGTGTGTTGGGATAAAAACCCATTTGCTGGGAGACGAAATTTCTTGGAGGTGTTTTTGGTCTTTGAAGCAGCCGAAGGAGAAGACACATGAGGTTTTGGAGGGCAAACCCGCTTCATCTGCGTGATTAACGCGTTTAAATGTGCTCAAATTTTGGTCCTTCGGTGCTGGTGTGGGTGTCCCCTGCCCTTCCCTGGGCCGTGTAGTGATGCAGGAGGTCAGAACCTCAAGCCAAATGCCTCTTCTATATCTATCTATCTATATATAGATAGATAGATATAGATATAGAAGAGGCATCTATATATAGATAGATAGATATATAAAACAAATTGCCAGTATTGTTCATTAATTTCTTCCTTTAAAATGCCACATGAAGCCTCCTGAGGAGCCACGGTGCCGGTGTCCCCTGCCCAGCCGCTCACCATGGTCCAACGTGGGCTCCTGATGGAATTACAGGTGCGGGGAAACACAGAATTAGAAACACACCCGATGTTGCAACACTTGTGAAGCTGTAGCTTTGTTGATGACAGGACAATTCCGTTTTTGACAGTTTAATTTACTGTTGCCAGTGGACAAGAGCAAAAGGAGAGCGTGGGGTGAGGCACCTGCCCCCTCGCGCCGCGTTTCGCATGCGAGGTTGCAAAATCATGACTCCCTCAACCTGTCGTGCTCAAATGAGAAGGTTTTCGGCTGGGGAAATGGAATACATCAGTGCAGGTAATATTGCCTGACCTCATAAAACAAAAGGAAGAATTGCAGATCCTGACAGACGTTATGAATCTTGTATCAGCATCCAAACGGCTCCGGGACGAGGTGCAGCGCATGTTTGTAACGGGGGGGAAAAACACCAGGGTTGCCACGTTGCCTTGCGATACGGAGCGAAAAGTGGCTTGTCAGGGATTTGTTAAAGAGGCTGTTGGTCTCCTGGTGTCCACACGAGGGGTGTTTAACCAGAGCAGGGGTGGCCGCTCGGCTTGGGTGGTGATGGAGGAGCTGCCGGGGGAGTCGAGAACCGTGTATTTTAGGCAAATTTTGGTTCCAAAATTGCTGAGGCTTTTCATCATGCACGCCATAAAAGCGCGTGTTCTCTTGCTCTTAAAACCCAAAATTATCTGGTTTAAATCCTTCAGACTACAGTGTTTTCTTGAAAAGTGTGTTACAGCACCAGACTATACACCCAGTTATAATTGTATTTCTGTTTAAAGAAGTAATTCTACTGAATACAGCTGTTCTTTCCAATTCCTTACTGAGTTTTCCTCAGCTCTTAATTTCTAGATTTCTTGTGCTTTTCCTTATTTGATGTTGCACACTCATCAGTCTCATTCCTCTTTGGGATTCCTTGAGTTCTTGGTTTTCAGAAAGTTCTGAAAACGCTCATTCTCAGAGTGATTAGGTCAGCCAAGTAAATTAGGGGTGGAACGAGTTGTTAGGCACATCTCTCTGTGTGCTTCAAGTGCGTGGAGTTTCTTGCAGACTTTCACTGGTTGGCCTATATTTGATAGAAAGTAGTTCTGGAGAAAGTCCGTTAGTTAGATTAGTTCTTCCCATGCCCTTGGAGGAGCAATGCTCCCTTCACATGTTCCAGTGCTCATGAACCGCTGTTCATCACCTGAAAATGATAGATTTAAAGACAGACAATAAGCTGGCATCTTCTGCATCTTTTCCTCCAAGTTTCCTTCCATTTGATTGTTCTGGGCTGTATCTTTCGTGCTTGGTGTCGCCGCACAGCCCGCGCTGGAGAACGTCGCCCATGCTTTCTTACGCTCTCGGGGGAATAAAAGCTCTTTTTTTGCCTGGGTTAATTGTGCTGTTGTATGTGCGGGCAGGTTACCCCTCCGCGGTGGTGTTTACCCATCTCCGCTTGGTGTTTGCTGGGGCTGGAGTGCACTTGAGTTAAATTGCAGCTCATGAACGCGACCAAAGCGTCGGATGTTGAAGGGAAGCGATGCTGGGTGGGCAGGACCGTGGGACGTGTGTCCGTGACCCAGCGGGCATCTCCGCGTCCTCCTTCCCAAACCCAGCGAGGGGAACCAGGGTGAGGAACGGTTTGAAAAGGCAAATATGGGAACTGAGCCTGGGAAATTTGATAATTTCCTTTTTTTGGCTTCTTAACTAAAGGTCTTGGCTTCTTTGGCTTCTTAACTTAAGGTCTTAAAAATATTAGCTTTGCTTATCCATGAGGATTGTTTGTGCCAATGAGGTGAAATACGTATCTATAGCAATGTATATATGCATTTAAATGATCTGAAAGAACTTACATGAGAGCAGCCACTACAAAAAAAAAATCTGTGAAAGAAAATAGAGTATATCTGAATATGTATAAGGTGCTAAAATTCAGTGTGACACATGGTAGATTGGATGCAAAGGTTATCCAGCAAAACCAAACACAGTCCAGGAAGAATGAAAAACATTAAACTGCAAGAGGGTGTAAAAGGTGAGTTTTCATAATCAAATACTAATTTTTTAGCCACCCGTGTGTTGAAGGTGTCACTGTGTAGTCTCGTGTTATGGGTGCAGCCAGCTCTGCCACCACCAGCAGGGGTGGGCGTTCTGCACCTGCTTGGTGCTGGTCACTCCAGATTCCTTAATTTAAGTTGATATTGCTTTTGAGGTAATTAAAACACAAAGGTGGTGACATAAAAAAGAAAGAATTAAGGTCAGAAATCATAGAATCACAGGATGGTTTGGGTTGAAGGGACCTTAGAGCTTCCCCAGTGCCACCCCTGCCATGAGCAGGGACATCTTCACCAGCTCAGGTTGCTCAGAGCCCCGTCCAGCCTGGCCTGGGATGTCTCCAGGGATGGTTCAGCCACCAATAATTGCACATTTTTTACTTACAGGTACATACAAATGCAGGATAAATTAATCTGTCTGGACCATGAAAAGGCTTGTTACTGAAAGCAATTAATTTGCCCACCTCTCTGGGCCAGGCTCTCAGCACCCTCAGGGCCAACAATACCCCGTTATTCACCTGTACCTGGATGCGGCTGCTGCTCGTGGTCGTCGCTGCCCGTGTGTTACCCACGTGCACACCAAGGGTTGGGAGAAAAGGTGCACGAAACTCAAATTATTATTGAGAAAAATAACATGAACAAGTCGGGGTTCTTGTTGGTACAAAGGCAACTAGAAGTGCAACATCGGGGAGATGAGGAGGGTGTCGGGCACTGAAGGAAACGCATGCACCGAGGTTTGCAGCGCAGCCCGTGACTGCGCCTTTTCTAGTGATATTGTGGGAAATATCTGCAGCTGTCTGTTTAAATAGGTGCGAGGAGACTGACTGTAACAGGCTTACAGCACCTTCTGTACTCGCAGCTATTAATAAGTCGCCTTTCCATAAATTATCATTTAATTCTATCAGGACAAGCCTCTCGACTGAAAATATCGATAAAGATTTTGAGCTGGGTTTAGAAAGGTGTTGCTTTCTTTCAGATGTTCATTTGAGGGTTTTATTTCTCAGCTTATTTTTAGAAAGCTGTTGTTAAAATTCCTTCCTTTCTTCTTTTTCCGAAGGGTGAACAATCCCTCTGGTTGGTAGGGATGCCGAGGATGGACCGGAGCCCATCCTCTTCCCCTTCAATCACTCACGTGCCGCGTTTCACATTACCGGGTGACCGCGTCTTTTCCCTTTTAACGGCTGAGATGGTTTTGCAAAGGCCACTTCGAGTTTCTCGGCTTTTCAGTCCCTTTTGTGTGAGACTGTCAGCGCCCGAGCCCCGGCCGTGACATGCACAGACCGCCTGGTTTTTCTCCTTCAGATCAGCAGCTCTGGACAGCTTCTCTTTCTCTGGCAGCCGCTTCAACCTGCTCTGTCTTGTCATCCTCGAGTTCAATATCCGCTGCTTTGAAGGGAAAAAAAATGGGATGGGTTGGACCATTGTATTTGGTCTTTTGACCCTCCATGTTGCCCATGAGCAGTGAAGGATAACTTTTGACAAGCCATGTCAGATGTGACAGGCAATCTAGTTGGGTTGAGTGGAAATGTGCTGTACAAGTTTGAAGCCTTAGTTGGGGGCATTTTCCTGGTGTTCGGTGCATTTAAATTGACACAGAGCTCAGCGTTGTGCGGCGCCGAGCCCCGCGTTGCCAAAGCCTGCGCTCCCTGCCTTTCCTGCGCATCTCATTGCACCCGTGCAATATCGCCCTTTCTCTGTTCCTGGTTTCCCATCCCTCAGGAGCACACATTAAATTTAGTTTTTCGTCTACGGGCATGTTTGATTTTTATTTTCTTGTCGGCGGTTGTATTTTGCTGGTCCGTGCATTTCCTTGGGTGATGTGAGCGTGATGTGACAGACAACGCCAAGCGCGCTGTTGCGCTAGGAGTTGTTGAATATTGCAAATTATTCAAAGAGCGTTGGAGGAACCTTGCTAACCTTGAAGCTGCTTTTATTTCCGAATTAATTATTCAGAAATGTTGATAGCCGAACTTTTGTGAGAAGCACATTTTCCGCAGCGTTACATTGGCTTCAGTCGAGATCTGTTCTCTTTGTATTCCTTCATTAGCGGCTCGTGAGATGTAGTTCCACTTTTATTCAAATTAATTCTCATTATGGATGTGAAAAGCTGGCAGATAACGTCCTCCCTGTAGCCTATTGAGACCCAAAGTCTATCAGCGCTGGGGATCTGGCTCAATCTGAATTCCTGCTTTCTCCTACCTTCCGCCAGCATCCCGAGCTCTCACCCACTCGTGTGGTTCTTCTCTTACCCACCTCAGGTTACACTGGGTGGGCAGCAGCAATAAATAGCGAGGAATCCCCTTTCGTGCACCCCGGTCCACCTCCCAAGCGGTTCCTTCGTTCCCGGTTCCGTGGTCTCATTCCCCATCCCTGGTGTCCCACCAGCTTTGTGGATCCGTGGGTTCCCAGCTGGTTTTCCCACTCCGCACCCTGCCCTCAGAAACAGAAACGCGGCTGTTGTTGCCACCCTCGCTTTTCATCGTCTTATTGCCCTTTAGAGCTCACTGATTAATACTTGCGTTGGCCAAATTTGAAAATGGTGCAGTTTGGGGCATTTTGTGTGACTTGTGTTACACCTCAGCTGCAGAAACTGCATCTTTGCTTTCTTGTGCAAGTACAGGCAATTGGGGCTTTTCCGGCATCTCAAACCAGTTTTGAGAACCGATCAGTAGCTGTATAGAGCAAAATCTTAATCTCGTTTAACTTCACATGACTTATTGAACTGGAGTAAATCTTGGTTTCTTTTAATTTTTTAATGCTTGTGACCCACAAGCTTCTGGAAGACGAAAATCCAAGCCCCACACCGGTTCTGGTTTTGAAAGCGTTTTTGAATGCCACAGTAAAAAGAAAAATCCGCACAATTCAGAAATAAGTTTGGTTTCTATTGCTTTGTAGACATTTTTACTGAAGACGTTCCTCGTCTGGAGTGGCTGCGACTGGGACATCTCTTCAATCATCGAAGCCCTTGCCAGCCTTCTTCCTAGCATTTTAATTCCCTTAAATCACAATTAATTAAATAATCAGTCATTCGTAAGAATAAAGGTTCTCTCTTGCCATGAGCAAATAACAGTCCCTCATTTTTCAAAGCTCCCCCACCTGCCCTGGGGAAGGCGCCGCTGTTTTCCCATGGGGGTTCTGGCCTTTCCTGGCACTCCCAGGGTACGTGGGCAAAAATCCTTCACTCGTCACCATTCCCATGTCAGCTTCAGGAATCCTTTGGAAAACGTGTAATTCGAAGTGTTTTAAAGACAAATATGTTATTGATAAATCAGTAATCCTTCGATGATGTTGCTTCATGTGGAGCAGTTATCCTTTTTTCTTTCAGTGATTCGTCTTTCGAAAGTTTTATAAGTCTTGAAGAACTTCACTTTAAGGGCTCTGAGCCCTTTTAAGTAACTGAGGAATCATTTAATTGTCTGTGTAAATACTTTGCATTTGGCTATGGGGGAGATAATAGCTCCTTAGCACAGCGTTAACCGGTTCTGTGCTGGTGGCCTCTCCTCCTACAGATGTTCCGCTGCCTTATGCTTTTCTAGACACTCTACATAGGAACAACTTAAATCATCCAATGGCACAAAAGATGTAATGTCACGGAAGACAGAGGAAAATGCTCAAAAGAAGCAGATTTTTCCTTGACTACCTTCCTGTAGGAGATTTTTTTTTTTGTTGAGAAAGGTGCTTGTGCTGAGATGGGCATCGTGGTTTTGCTTCTAAACAACGTGTTAATGGAACAGAAGGCCAAGAGCGGCACTTTGGGCTCTACAGTGCTCGTCAGCGCTGCCAGCGGGACCGCGCTTCTGCCTCTTGATTCTTTTAATTCTTTTCTCTCCAAATATTCCTGATTTGTTGATTTTTTTTCTGCGTGCTAGATGTGCTTTTTCTTCATAAGCCATTCACGTGTGAGTTAAAAACAAATTAGACTGCTGGGTCAGTTAAGTCTTTAGACACGGAGCGAGCAGTTGGCAATAAACTTGTCCTTTTTGGCACCTGGAATAAAAACAGTAACATAACAGTACCTTTATATAGCACATAAAAATATAATTCAGGATAAGAATTCAGAGGTCACAGCAAGTGGTTAGCTAAATAGCTCTGGGGAGTTCAAATAGTTTGCTTATACAGAGATAAGGTGATATTTTATGTAGAAAGCCTATGTGTGGTTCCAAAGTGTGATGGTTTTATATGCAGTAAAACAACTTTGAAAATAACGTGCAGAAAAACTTAAAGAAAATTTATTTTTGCAGATTGTAAAACATATAAATTGAAACTTACGAGGTGACTAATCCTGCTCTGCTTAAAACTGTCCCTCATCCTTTGCTTTAATTAGCGAGTTGTGGCGGTATTGTTTCCTACCAACAGCTTCCTCCGTTTCTTGGGCCACACGTCGCTTTTGTTGGGAGGTGTCGTTGTGCTCCAAAGCCCCCCGGTGTTTCTTGGCCATGGAGATCTTTGTGGTGGAACATTTGGAAGGTGTAAAGTCTGCAGGGGCTCAAGTTGCTCCCCCAGTATTTACATTTGGCTGCCAGAATTACGGCTCCTCGGGGTCCCCTGTGCCCAGTGCTGCTTGGGTTGGATCCACAGCTCCCAGCCCGTTAATGGGAATTGCACCTCGGATCCCGGCCCCCCAGCCCCTCGCCCCCTTTTGGGAGGGGTTATTGGTGTTTTGGGGAGAAACATGGGGGTTTGAGCACTATTCCAGTAGTAACGGGCACAGCAGCGTTTGGCGTGCCTTGGCTCGCACGCCTTTTTAGCCACTGCAATGATGGCAAATGGTTGTTCCTTGGGGGATGGCCCTGTTGTGTGTCTGGGTTCGCAGCAGGATTTACCCTCAGAAATGCTTTTTCAATTTGATCAGATCAAGTACGAGGGGTGTGTGTCTGTCTTAAGAAGTCTATGGTACGACTTCTGTCTCCAATGGTTGCTATTCCAGCTCTGGTTATATATAAAATATGTGTATATTCAATTCAAATAACCTTTTCAATTAAGAGAAACCATCATTGCGGATACACCTCTATGTATTCTTGTAAATCTTTCTCAAAGTCGAAGCAGCTACTCACCTGAAGCCCTCCAGGAGGGATCTCAATTTCTGGTTCTTCTAGAACTAAGTGTTCTCAGCTGGAGTAAATCTGAATGTGCTCTCATCCCTCTGGGGTATTTTTGTTTGGGGGGATTTTTAGCTTTTTATAATGTCAACTTGTCCTAGACAGTAAACTTAATAATAACTTCTCATTTGATTTGGAAGGCTTGTATGCAAATACACAAAGAAGTAAAGTAATTAGATTCTGACAAACTATTTGCTCAAATACTTTATTCGCTGAAAAATGTCAAGTCAATGAGAAGTATTCATAAACATTTTGAACGTGGAAGATGTTCTTGGGTTTTTTTTTGGCAATTGACTTGAGATTTACTTGTTCTAAAAAAGCAGGATGAGATATTTTTCTGACTTTTTGTATCTATCTGAGTATCAAGGATTTCATAAAGCATTGGGACAAAGTGGTGTGGAGAGGATGAGGTCTTGTTCTTGAGCACTTGCTTATGGTGATTGAAAGGAACCAGCGTTCTCGGTGTCCATGATCCCTTCTTGCAGAGAAATGTTGGGTTTGCTCCCGTAATTGCCGTGAGTTATACTTTATTCTTCATGTAAAACTTCACCTATTTTGGTTTTTAATAACTTCACAACAGATGTTTTTCTGAGCTTCTAAATGAAAAGAAAGAAGAGTTTGACTGTACTTCATCGATCTTAACGGATGGCTCGCACTATTTCAATCCTTCTGAGTTACCTGAGATTCAGCTGTGCCAGACCTTTCTCCTGAGGCTGCCGTGGATGTTTGGTGGCCTTCACCGATGGTTGGGACCCAGCCGAGGAGGACAGGAGAGATGCGATCCATAGGTTTGAGGCTGGTGGTGCCATCAGAGATGTGTTTCATACCAAAGCCCTGTGTGTCCTCCTGCCAAGAGTGATTGTATTTCATAGTATTCAAAACATTTTGACACAGTTTTTATTGACCCTGTGGATTTCACATTGAGATTGATGTTTGCAAATGCATTGAAAAAACAACTTTCAACACCAAACCAACAAGAAAAGCCCTAAAGAAGCGCAGAGGCCGTTGGTTTTGCAGGAAGGTGTGCTCTGCAGCACCAGGTACAATGTTTTCTTTTTTTCAGCTTTAAAAGTGCAGGTTTTGATCCAGAAGCTTAATTTCTTTCATCAAGGAATTAAGCAATTGGTTAAATTCCATGAGAACATATTTAAACACATTGAGAAGATGTAACCAGTGCCTGATGCTGAAAGGGTACATTCCCCATAACGCACATAATAATGTGGTTGTCCAGGGCTTCGTTCTTTAGGGCATTTGATTTACATTGGCTGACCTCAAATTTTATGTATCTTTTTATATATCCAAATTAATGCATTTGTTCTCGGATGATAGACCCTTCAGATTCGTGCGGCTGCGAGCAGGCTTGGCCGCGGTCTCCAGCTGCAGACAGATGCTGCTGGTGGTGGGACTGGCTGGGATGGTTTGATGTCCCCTGCTCCCATTCCTGGCTGCAGGAAGGGGAGGATTTGGGTGGCAGAGAAATCTGGTCAAAAGCTGCTTTTGCCACCTCCCTGCCCCAATTAAACCTGCTGTGAAATGACTTTTAGGAGTGGGGTTTCTTTGGAGACTTTGCCCTCTCTGTTCCTCCTTGACTGCCTACATGAAGGACGGGAGAGGACTGAGGATGACCAGGACTTGCACAGACAGAATCATTGTTGGTGGTTTTTTATGGTCGCGGTCTCTCGTTCCATGTAGTCATGGTCATGATGGCCACCTTGACGTGGCCTCCTTTAGAGGTCCTTTAAATCAGTAGAAAAATTAACCAGGTTTTTATTTGAGTAAACTGATAAGCATCATTCCTTTCATGTCAGAAGTTCAGCGCCATCAGTTACTTAGCCATGGATATCGTATTTGAGAAATAACATTCCTCATGTTATTACTCGATACATACACAGGTTATACAAATAACTTCCTTTCATTAAGGCATTTATTGCTAGCTTCTGCTCAGTCCTCCCATTTCTTGCCCTACCAGCCAAGCAGCAGGGACGCTTCTCTCTGGTCCAGCCAGCTCCAGCGCTGGTGACACGGGGCTGCCAGATGTCCCCAGCCCTGAATGCCCCATGTTGGGGACCGGACCAAAGCTGGGAAGAGGTTTTGCAGCCCCGTGTTGGGGACGGACTGAGGCTGGCAGGAGGGCAAGTGTAGAGTCTTGAATCTGGGCAGGAACAACCCCAGGTTCCAGTGTAAGTTGGGAATGAGCTGTTGCAGAGCAGCCTAGGGGAAAGGGACCTGGGGGTCCTGGGGACAGCAGGGTGACCATGAGCCAGCACTGGACCCTTGTGGCCAGGAAGGCCAATGGTACCTGGGGTGGGTTAGAAGGGGGTGGTCAGTAGGTCAGAGAGGTTCTCCTGCCCCTCTGCTCTGCCCTGGGGAGACCACACCTGGAATATTGTGTCCAGTTGTGGGCCCTCAGCTCCAGAAGGACAGGGAACTGCTGGAGAGAGTCCAGCGCAGCCACCAAGATGCTGAAGGGAGTGGAGCATCTCCCGTGTGAGGAAAGGCTGAGGGAGCTGGGGCTCTGGAGCTGGAGAAGAGGAGACTGAGGGGGGACTCATTCATGGGGATCAATATGGAAAGGGGCAGTGTCAGGAGGATGGAGCCAGGCTCTTCTGGGTGACAACCAGTGACAGGACAAGGGGCAATGGGTGCAAACTGGAACACAGGAAGTTCCACTGAAAGAGGAGAAGAAACTTGTTCCTGGTGAGGGTGGCAGAGCCTGGCCCAGGCTGCCCAGGGAGGTTGTGGAGTCTCCTTCTGTGCAGACATTCAAACCCACCTGGACACCTTCCTGTGGAACCTCAGCTGGATGTTCCTGCTCCATGGGGGGATTGCACTGGATGAGCTTTCCAGGTCTCTTCCAACCCCTGACACTCTGGGGTTCTGTTTTGCAGCCCCGTGTTGGGGACAGACCAAGGCTGGCCGGAGGTTTTGTAGCCCCAGCCTTTCCCCAGAACCTCATCCAGAAGAGGCCTCTGAAAACAAACCCCCCTTCCTCAGCATTGGCCATTTTTACAATGCTCCACGCTTTGGCTCTTGTATAAATATCTGCCGCATTTCCACCAGGAGTTATTGCTGTTATATATTTTACAGACACTTTACTGTCATCTAAGTAGTTTATTTTATTCCCACAGCTAGGAGAAAACTACAAAAGGAATTTTGTAATCTGAATGTGATTGTGGGCAGAGAGTAATGTTTTGAAAAGGAGCTGAGAGTAAATTATATCACTGCTTTATTGTGTTTAAGGAGACTTTTCTATTGTGCTAGGAGTTAACATTAGTTCTCAAAGTTATTAACTGGATGTGGTTTTATTATGACTGTGTGTTTTGTCAATATATGACTTTTTTTGTTAGGCTTTTCAGTGCCAGTCGGGCCGCAACTTTGGCACCGTTGAAGTTTAAATATGTAAACTCAGCTGGTGTTGAAAGTTTGTTTAGGTTTTACCTCCCTCTCACATGCAGCAAATAAAGCAAACATTTTGTTGCCCGGTAGGGTATTTATAGAGGGGCTTTCTTTGCGTGTGTTGCTGTTATACTGTGTTGTTTTGACAAATCATATTTGGAGAATCGGACTCCAAATATTTGTAAAGCCTTAGGAGATGTTGGCTGGTGGTGGAGATGGAAGTTGTGGTGCTGAGGTGACCTTTCCAGCCACCACCGAGAGCCTTTGCTGGCAGGGACAGAACCTTCAGCTCCTCTATACAAAATGCTCCAAATGGTGCTTTTTATATATTAAATATATATATTTTATACATATATTTTTTCCAGCACATGGCATTGTGTCTGTGTGTGAGTTCTCAGATATTTGTTACCATCTTCTATATTTTAAGAAGATGTCGAAGCCTCTACATCTGCAGAAAAATAAATGGTATTGAAAAAGGTACCTCTTGCAAAAATAAACAAACTCAGATTCAACCATTAAAATAATGTCCTGTCCCCCCAGCACCGACTTAGAGAAATGCACCTGCTGGGGCAAAATTCATCGTTCACGCCATTCGGTGTTTTATAGGTGTCTTGAACAGTCGGCTAGAAAGGAGGGAATATGAAAACATTTATTTCAACGCAAAATCAAAATGTCAATTGGTATCCAAGTGCTATCATTTCTCTGTTCGGAAAACAATTGCAGCCGTCTTAAAAGCTTACCCGGATACAATGAGGATTATTGGCAGGAGTGGCCCTTTTCCTTGAGCTCGTCTGGAAGAACAGAACAAAACCCTGTTTGTGGCATCCAGTGCAGAGCTGGAGCATCAGATTCTTGTTAAAAATAGTGGGGTTTCAACTCCAGAATGTCAGGTGTGTCACACAGACTTTGAGGAGCATTGTAACAGTAAACGTAGTGGATTTATTGTGGATTCAACTACTGGTTGTACGAGTTGGGAGAAATACGAGAAGGAAGGACTGAAGTAACTGTACTTAATTCCACATTACTGTAGTTTGCGTCTTGTCTATTTAACGTGTTGTTTCTATGCATTTTTATTGCTATAGCATATCCAAACAGGCCTTAATTATCATTAGTTCTATATGTATGCTTTATGGCTGTCGAGACGGCTATAGAGCTTTTATCTGGCCTCGGGTGCTGTCAGGGTGCGCATGTGGTCCTTGGATCTCCAGCCTTTAGCGCCGCCTATTTCTGGTTTTACTCAAACCATTGAGCTCATAAAAGTTAATTTGGTTTACTGTTTATCCGTCTTCTCCCTCTCTGCACACACGGTAAAATCCCCATACATTTGCAATATGGATTTACTAGACTGTTCAGTATTAAATATAAAGTTCAAGTATGGACCGCGTAAAGTGAAAATATCTCACGGCGTGTGCAGAAACGTGGTTGATGGAGCAGAGGAGCAGCCTCTGATCCACACGGACACCAGTAGATCTCCATTACTAAATGAAGTGCTATCGTGAGGCGTAATGTGTTCCCGTGAATTACTCCGTTACCTGCCGAGATTGGGGTTGACGTGGCTGCTTACACCGCTCCTGGCCAAGCTGGGGTTTGTGCAGCGTAGTTCTGAATTAAAGCCAGCCGTTCATTTTTCTTAGATGTCCGTTTCTGTAGGTTATTTTAGGTAAGAACAGACTTTGGAGTCTCAGGAACAAAATTACTTCATTATTGCAATCTTCTCTGTTTTCTGGCTGTTATAAAGAAGTCAGCTGTGGAGGCATCTTCCCCCCTCTGCAGCTGTGTTTTAGGAGCTATTCTGCCCAGTGATTTACATCAATCTGTTTTAATTAATGAGTAGCGATGTGGGGCTCCGACCGCAGCGTTTGGGGGTCCCCCCGTGGTGCCCCTCCGGCACGGACACTGCAGGAATAAGCACATTTTATTATAGCGATATATGGCAGTGACACTTAAACGTTGCTTTTCAAAGGTAAATCCACTATAACCAGTACCAGCAGAGAAACATTTTCACGCTTGTGTGCGCCGTGTGTATCCGTGTGCATGCAGAGCGTCCCTTTGGTACGTGAGAAGCGCTTGCTTTAGAAATGCAGTGTGCGCCCATTAAAACTCCACCATATCTCGGCAAATACAGAGACTCAGATTTAGTTTTATTTCTTATCTAAATTTGTATTTTTATTATTAACAGTCAATGTGTTAAGTAGATATAATTTTATAACACGAACCGTGTCACTTCCACAAAAGCAAGCGATAAACCTTACAATGTCCTGGCAGCCTTTGGTTCAACCCTTCGGATCAGGGTCCTACAAGTCTAGTGCATGTGAAACCATCATCCAGTTTATTTCATCCTGGACATAGCAAGTATTGAGCTTTTGGGCATCACCACATGGCTGTTTTTCTGTTGCCCTGCCTGTCTCAGGCCACGGTGGGTACATGGCTATTTACTGCATTCAAGCCCCAAGTTTCATCTCTGTTGTTATTTCAGGGGGGAAAAACCTTGACTATATATTACTTCTGGGGTATTTTGCTTATTTATAGTATCTGAAGACCCCCCTGTCGTGACACTTCACCGCCCTTTCAGCAATCTCTGCACTGCCGGCACAGGGCTGTTCCAGACCACAAAACATTGAGTTTTAATTAAAAATGGCTTTTTCTTGTCCTCACTATACCTTGTTACTAGAATTATGCTGTGGAAAATACTAAAATGATGAGGTTTAAGGTATGATTATTTCCATAGTTACTGCTGATTTGTTTGGAACGAAGTCCTTTGTCACCGAAGAGTAATGCCTTTGATTTCTTTGCATCTGGGCATGTCAAGAGTATATTTATAGGGAAGTGTTCCTAGTATACATTGCACAAGTTCAATTTTGAATGAATCAGAATGGAAACAGTTGGCAAATATTCCTTGTCTGATTCCTGTTGAGTTCCTGGGCAGACCAAGGGAACACTGAGATGTGTCCTGTCTGATATTGAATTTGTATTATTAGGAAGAAAGCCTTGCTTTTGCTTTTACACCGTCAGGTAAAGCAGAAATGAATATTTCTTTAGGCACCACTGCAACTGGGGTTGTGGATGCATTGCGTAGTCCACCAAAATGCATTTACAAAGATGAAAAGCGTTAATGTCCTGAACGATTTCCCGAGCTTTCCAAGGATGCTGCCCCCGGAGGCCTGACCTATAAAGAATCTATCTATAGGAGCTCGGTGGGGTTTTTGCTGCACGTCATACATAGACTTTTTCAGGTCTACAGACTAGCAAATATCCTAAGAGGTAACTAGAAAAACAAGCGTATTTTCAGTGGGCTCGATTTTTATTCAGGGACTAATATTGCTAAAAGGTTGAAACCATCTTCAGAAAGATGAGGCAGCGTTGGTGGTAGACTAATAATTAATAGGTGCAGATGCCAAAAAGATGAAAATAACTCAATTCATCATTTTAATAATATTGGAACGCTGTCTAAAATCCGGCTGTGATCAGGTAGGAATAGAAGGGTTGTGGTCTGTTTAAGGCATTTCAGAGGAGTTCATGCTGAAGCTGGTGAGGGGTATTTTCCCTCTGAGACTGTGCAGAAGCTTCTCACAAGTTACTGTTGTTTCTTCAGGGCCTAAAGAAAGTTCTCTTTTCTAAGTCATCCTTGTGTGTGCACAGAAACCTGGCTTAAATCAGGGCAAGCACCACTGGAAGAGCTAAACCTGGTTTCATATGCCTCTTCATTTCGTTCATTGTTCAATCCCACAAATGGCATCATTTCAACTTTAGTAGTCTTAGCAAATGCCTTCAGAAGTCTTGAGTTTGTAACAAAACCTAGCACTGATGTAGACTGGCCTCAGTGTAAAGTTTTTTATTCCCATTATGAAGTACTTTGTCTCAATTCCCCTTTTTTGCTTGAGCCCGTTTTACCTACATCTATTCCTTTCTCAGTATTGACTGGTCTCCATCATGTTGGTCACAACCTTCAATATCTGCTTTACACAGTTATACCACACCTCTCTGCTTTATAGTACATACCTTACTTCAAACCGAACTCTTCTGAAATACTGTTCTAATTATGGTTTTTATTACGGCTTCAAAAGTTCTTCAGTTTTTCGATTTGTGGTGAAATGCGGCATTTCGGGCGGTGTCTCCGCAGCGGTGGCCTCGTGTGCAATCGCTACTGCTGGGTTATTCCTTTAACCTCGTTGGGATCTGTTTCACACGGTGCTTATTTAGATCATATTTGCCTACATTTTGAGACTGTTGTGAGAAAAAAATAACAATAATGTTTGCTAAAGTCTGGGGATGGTGCTGTGGAGGGCAGTATTTAATCCTGCAAACACTGCTCTTCTTTATCACCATGATCTCTTACGATTCTGTGATATCATCATTTTTATCGTGTCCATATCCCACCTGATAGTTAATGAGAACAATTCTTACGAAACAATGAAAATCACAGAACAGCTGCAGTTGGAAGAAGCTCTGAACTACTTTGTGTGTGTAATTGATTTTTCCATCTCCACTCCGTACTTTATCCTGACTCTCCCGTCTTGCTGGTTTGGACTATTTCTCTGAATTTATCAAAATAATTATGATTTCTGATTCTTCCATGGAAGCTGCTTGGGCCGTGTCCTGTCTTGGTGTGCGTTGGATTTCTACGCATACTCTGTGATCAACCCGGGCTTAACCAAACCTTACACAATCTGCAGCTTTAATGCCGTTGCAGTTTGACAGCCAGTATTTGAACCAGCCAGTATATTGGGATATATCGTCCATATAGATCCTGTATCAGTTAAAACACACAGACTGGGCCTTTCAGCTTATAGTACTGCAAAATATCATTTCATGCAGAGGTTTCTTTTCCTTTCGAACCATGCAGTAAATACTTGTGCTTAATTTTCTAAAGACTTTTCTTGACGCCTACCTTAGACTCTGCTCCTGTAGACTTTATTTCCCTCTTTTTTATGAGAATGTCGTCAACAAAGGTATATAAAAAATCTTGTTCGAGTCAGTATATATTTCCCCTATTGCTCCCCCCTTATCCATGAGGCCAATTATCTTGTCAAAGAAAAAGATTAGATTTGGTTGGTGGTTTATAACCTTATGAACCTGAGCTGCTTATAAATATTTTAATAATTTGTTCCATTATCTCTCCCAATATCCAAGTTTGACTGGTCTATCATTTCTTCCTGTCTCCTTTTCCCCCATCTTTGCAGATCCTCGGGGATCTGGTCGGTGCTCCAGGAGCTGTCAGAGACGGTCACTAACTCTTCACTGCTTCACCCTACCGCAATGGCCTCTTACACCCCCAGTTAGGATCTGGAGACTGGTTTGAGTCTAAAGCACTGCTTTATTCATCATAATTACGTTTGTTGTTTGGGAAGGTTTAACAGTGATGATCAGTACCAGCTGATGGATTATTTCATGGACCATGAATGGTCAAGGAAGTTCAATGTGCAAGTGTAGGGATGTGTATAAATAAACACAGGTTTGTAATCTTAATTTAGGGAGCTGGCTCACTTCTGTCAACTACAGGGATCTATTAATACCGCTTTTAAAGTACTTTGCATAATAAAATACAGAATGTACTGCATCAAGTTAATTTCATGCACCTTCACCTCGGGTTGATTGGTATAAATTAAATTTGATCTTAATGATTTTATGCAGTCAACATGGAATGCAAAATCCGGTGGTAGAAGTGTCCTGAGCTGTTTTTACTGCTGGAAGTTTACCGTGTATTTTGACAATCTTGGTTGTCCAAAGCACCCATTGAGGCTTGGAAAATGGAGGTGTGGTGTCTGGAGTTGGGTGGCAATGCCCTTGTGTCCTGTGTGTGGTCGTGGTTCTCGTGAGGTGATCAGCCCCCGTGTCTTGATGAACCATGTTATTATTTGCCCTGGGAAGCGGATTTGAGGTGTGCTGTGATGGTCCCGGTGACGTGGACGTTGCCTATGGAGCAGGTTTGGAGGCATCTCAGGGTGATGTTGTACAGATGCGTTATCGTGCTCAGACCAAGCTCTTGCAGTCTGGTGGTCTTGAGAAACTACAAGGAAAAAAGGTCCCAGGATAGGGGAAGGTAGATATTGAGTAGTCTGTCCTATATGCTATTCAGCTCTATTATTATTTAGACTTCACCATCTCATAAGTATTTTAGTGAAGTATTGCCGGTATTGTGCTTTAAACACAATTTCCTCTCCTTTTTTGCAGCAAAACTTGTGTCTTGCCCCAGGACCTACGGGCCATAGGTCAGTGTGACGTTCTCTGGCCGTGTGTACATGCGTGTTTGTGTGTGTACATACGTCATTCAATTGGATCGCCATTCCAACGTCATTTCGTGCGCTGCACAAACGTGGCGTTGCTGCCGGTGCACGAACAATGTTTTGTCACCATAAATACCCCGACAAGGGGGTGTTTGTGCTGCGAACAAAGCCGGGGCGGCAGCATCGCTCTGCATTGTTCCTGCGGAGCAACGCGCAGGAATCAGTGGTGCAAGCACCACGCTCCTCTTAATGAGAATTTGCTCCTTACTAAAACATGATGAATATTAAATACTTTTAGTAACAAGCTTTATTATGCAGTAGCATGTTTTTTCATACGGAACAGATAGCTCAGAACTTGAAATTAATGGGTGCAGAGGTTTGTTGTCGCGCGGTTTGGAAACGTTCGGTGCGGTGCTGTCGTGGTTTGGAGGAACCTGCAGGAAGGAGCTGGGTTTGAAGTGTGGTCTTGGTTCCTTGTCTTTCAAGGGTTAAAATTTGGAAAAAGGGAAGTTAGGGCTCCTAAATGCCCCTTGTATAAAAGGGTTTTCCATGTTACATCAAAAACCTGGTTTTAAAATGATTTAAAGCACGTTCAGGTGGGTCTGTGCTGCTGGAGCAACATGTGCTGCAACTGCAAATACCTTTAATTTGGGTGGGGGGATGTCCCAGCCAAAACCTTAGGGGGTTTACACCTTTTTGTTGCTCTCTGCTCGGGGAGCAGTGGGGTGAACCGGTCCCCAGAGGTGAGACCCATGGATCTGCTATGGGTCCATCTCTGCTCGGGTAGTGCAGGAGGCTCAGCACAGGTCCTGAGTCACGAAGCAAAACAGCTGAGAGCGTTTTGTCCCCACAGATCTTTAAAAATGAGTGACTCTTTTAATTTTGCATTGTCAAGAAAAGACGGAGAAATGAAGTAATATTTTTACTTCAGTGATTTAAAACAATTTAATCTCCGGATAAACTCGACTGCAGCTTCACTCCAGTGCAATTGAAATAAAACATTATGAAATATTAAAATACTCCATACACACACCACTAAGATTAGATAGTCATTAGGGCTGAAATATTGGCATCCTGTTAATTATTGCATTGCAAATGTTTGAGGGAGAAAACACATGTTTTTTTCCCCAAATGAAGTCCAGCAAATTAAAACCTGAACTAGAAGTGATAACTTCAAATGTGATTTATTTGGCAATAGACATCCAGAATAACCCCACAGAGATTGTCAACAGTCAAACAAGAACCATGATAAAATGAAGGAATCTCACTAGCTGACTGCTTTATCTTATTTGCTCTAATTAATGCCGAGTAAACAGCTTGGTTTTCCATGGGACTTAAAATTTTATCTTAAAAGGGAGCGGATAGTGCAGGGATGGGTGTGGAGATGTGAGGAGCCCAGTGGCCG
>NC_092527.1:41597500-41605000 GCF_037038585.1 Patagioenas fasciata
TATTCATTTTTATCACATTTAATCTTGCAGAAAATATTTTAAAGAAACACCTATTGTAACACTGGGGGTAAATGCAACAAAAATGATGTTTCTATTGCCCAGACTAAATGGTGTTACATGCTGTCGTATCCATAGTCACATCTACATTTGGTAGCAAACAGTCTCATCTGAGGAAACGCTTTTCTCTTTACGTCGTATGAAACGTATCGCGTGTTAAAGCAATGAGCAGCCTGGCTCCTACCGTGTCTGTAATTAAATCAATGTTTTGATTGACATCAATATCGTTAATCATGTGAAAATAATGGCTGATTTTTAATATTCTTTTAAAATTTTAATTGCTTTTTTAAAATTTTTTTAAGAAAAGAATGAGGGGCTGGGAGGGGATGGTGTGTCCGCGCTGGCCGGTAAAACACTAACAGGAGTTTTGATTTTAATTAGATATTGGATAAGCAGATCTCAATAAAGAAAAATATAAAGAGTATTTGGCCAGGTTATAAGTAACAAAAAAAATAATAAAAAGAGAAAATAAAGCCAACCATTTGAGCTCGTACAAATTATCACCCATCTAAGGAGAAAAGTCAGAGCGAGGGTTGTACGGTGAAATATCTACGGTACCGCGGAGCTGGTGCCTTCACAGTAAAACAGCTGTTTGAAGTGAGACGGAACAAGAAGGAAAGTTTTGCACTGGGGGGGAAGCCAGGTCTTTAAAAGCCGGATCTTAGGTCCTGTTTTTTGTGTGTGGGCGTTTGTTTTGAATGCTCTTGTCCTCCTCCTTGCGGTGGCGGGGGCCGGCGGTTCGTGTCCCCGGCGTGGGGCGCGGGGGGGCGGGGGTTCCAGTACAGTGGGTAGGGACACGGCACTGACAGCCCGGCCGTCCCCGGGGACCCCGAGAGGGAGCGAAGCCGCCCTCCGGAGGCAGGAGACGGGGCCTGATGGGTCGAGTCCGCAGCCCGGATGAGCTGAAAAACACGAGTTTGGGAGCGCGCGGGGTGGAAACAGAAGCAGGACCAGGGTGGGGAGAGGCCGTTGTTTTTCTGGAGTGGGGGGGACGGGGGATCTTTCGGCTCCTGGGGTGTGTGGGATGAATTGTAGGATCGTTTTGGTTGGAAAAGACCTTTAAGATCATCAACTCCAAGCGCTAACCCAACGCTGATAAGCGTCACGGCTTCACAGGCAGCGCTGGTCTCGGGGTGCGCTGCAGGGGGAGCGTTAGTGCCCAAATCCGGATTTCTAGATTATTCTTTTATTGACATCCGTTTCTTTCTGGAATAGTGGTGCGGAAATTCAACTCCAGCTGTCTGCAGTCCACCCAAGGAAAGCCGGGCTTAGGGGTGGCCACAGGTTGGATCTGGGAACAATTTCTTCCCCAAAGGGCTGTGGGGCATTGGAACAGGCTGCCCAGGGCAGTGCTGGAGTCACCATCCCTGGAGGGTTGGACAGACGGACATGAGGTTCTCAGGACATGGGGCAGTGCCAGGGGTGGGTTATGGTTGGACTCTGATCTTGAGGGGCTTTTCCAACCATAATTATTCTGTGGCTTGGCGAGCGTGGTCTAACCCGACCTTCATTCTCAGCGCTACCTTTGTCGTTGTTCCTCAGCGTGTTTGTGCCCTTCGGACGTTGCCACCTTCACCGGACCGAGGGCAACCAGGCAGCACTTGGCAAATCCCATTTTAGGACCACGTGTTCTTTGGGCTCACCTGGATCTCCAGGTGGCAGATCCGTGGGCTCAGTGTGGAGCTGTGAGGACAGATAGAGCAGGACAGGGGGTGTCCTGGGCTGCGCTGGTGGTGCTGAGGCCGGGGTGGGTGCTGTTTTGTAGACAAGGCTTCCCTGAATGCGCTACAGTATTTTTTCCCCTTTTTTCAGTCTCATTTCCCATAGAAGTAAAGCTGTTGTGATCTTGCTGTTAGGTCCTTCTCCTTTCCTTTACTTTTGAGTTTGATGGATGGTCTTGCGCGGTTTGACCACGGGCTAGGAACTCCATTATATTCCTACCAGCACCAGGCAGGCGGGTGTCCCTGAGCAGGACACCCCGCAGCATCGGCCCCTCTTTGGGGACACGGCTGGTGGAGAACATTTACAGACTGACAGCCATCGAATTTAACAAATACACACACATCTGTTAATTGCAATGCTTGTGGAGCGGCTTCCCGATATCTATGAGGGGTTTTACCATCCCTTTTGCAGAAGAGCTGCCCCGCTGAGGTTGGGTTGATAACCTGACCCAATATCGTGATGCTCTTCAGTGCGATCAACCGTCCGCTGTCTTTTTGGGTCCTTTCCTAAATCCTGTGCTAAATTGCAAATCCAAGCTTAAGTGTGTGTCCGTGTGTCTTCATCAATAATGCATCGCCCAGAAGTGTTAAAGGGGGAGCTACGAGTGAAACTGCCCTACAGTAATTCAGGGCTATAAATCCTATTTTCTGTTGGTTGTGGATGCTGAGGCTGGCCTAAGGAGTCGGAAGCAAGATGGTTTCTGCCACTTTATTATGATATTTTAGAAACGTTTTTTTGTTTACCCCCATTCCTCTATGTGTGTGTGTGTATATATATATATATACTTCTTAATGCTTCCTTTTCAGCTGTCAATAGAGGGTGGATCCTGGACCTGTAAAAAGTAGTTTTCATAAGGCAAACAGTTACAGATCGCTTCAAATAGCCGGTGGCTTGAATAAAATATTCAGAAATGATATCATTTTTGGTTGGACAGCAGAGATATCCCGGTTTTGGTCTCTAAACCCATCATGGGGTGACCCAGGCTCTCTTGGAGCTGCTGCTTATTGTGTAATTTTACCAGTTTTGCAAGGAGGCATCTACTGTTAATAGTTGTTCTTCAATATCCTGGCAAGCTGGAGTGATCTAGCAGTTCAGACAAAAGTACATAAGAGCATAGAGCAATCCTTATGTTCATCAGACATCACCCCTGTTTTCCAAATTAGCAGCACTCGTGAGTTTTATTTTCTGGAAGACCAGATTGAACCATTTTGGGGTTCTGTCTACTTCAACACCTGGTTTGCTACATCAAGTTCACCTCAGTTTCCCTTGCACCCAAACACTGAGTCCTTTTGCTGTTGGGTTTGCTCAGCCCAGGTTGAGTTTGTCCCCCAGATCCACCCAGAGCAACATTCAGGTGTGGAGAACCATAAAAACACCTGGTACAATCCGATGGTTTATGGCAATCAGCATGATTTAATCCACCTCAGCTCTGCAGGAGGAATAGAAAGTTTGGTTTATAAGGAATAAATATGGAAGGACTTATTTCTGTTGTAAAGATTTTCTGACAAGCAAAAATATAATGCTTTTTGAAAACCTCATTAGAAAATCAATTATATCATGACACTTAATGTTGTGTTATTTACAAGCAAGATGTCTTGTTCGGAAAAAATGCTATAAAAATTCACACTTAATACAGAAAAATGTTAGGACATAAAGAAGAGTTAGGTTTCATTATTAGCATGTTCAAAGTACCAATTACCAAATATGAGTTTATGCTTAATCAAGAATGGCGAAAATACGTGGAGTGGCACAAGGTATCGCACGCTCCGCGGGAAAGGGCCCGGAGACCCTTCCAGGGCAATGGTAACGAGTTTATTTACAGTTGTGTGTGTATGCAGAGTGCACAGAGCAGCCTGCACCATCTCCTCTTGCCTTTCCTAATGACACAGACCGTTCTCTCTGGTTTTAAATGCTTTCAAAAAGCAAAGCTTATCTTGACTGGGAAGTGGCTGTGGCTGCTATAACCAAGATTTGTGCTTTGGAGAAAGCATGGGAACGTTCTTCAGTGCTTCTATTTGATACCAAGGGATGGGATATAGAGTTATTCTTGATTTAGGACCTAGCTGAGATGCTGATATGCGGACCACTCTGTATCCAGATGTGTGTGTCTAGTGCTCAACTCCAGTGACTGTCTTGCAATCCTGGGCCTGGGGTGAAACACCATTTTCAAACTAAATATCAAAAAACAAAACACCCCAGTCAACCAACCAAACACAAACCACCAACTAAAACCCGAGCACATTTCATTTCAGTGAGCAATAGTACCAGTTTACATCTGGTCAGTCTCAGTGCAGCTTCTTATAATCATAGAAAAATCAATTATTCGATTTATATGCTGCTAATTAGAAACACATGAAATTGGGTTTGTTTTTTTTTAAACTGAAACAGTTTTTACTTATTCTGGAAATGGAAAATGCTCGACGTGAAGCGGAAAATGTTGTTTGTCATGCAAATGTGAGCAAGATGCAGCTAAACCTATTATAGACCGCAACACTCGTACCAAGGTAAACACAAAGAATACATTTCCAGCTGAAATCATTGTCCTAAATGCCTTTAATCTGAGTTTGTATCAGATGCAGAACTAATGATGCTTATTTGCTGCAGAGTGAAACCAAAAATGTGTAACTACAGGCTCGTCTGTGTATTTCTGGCAGCAATTGTACATGGTGCTTGTAGTAATTTGCTCTGTATAGCTACAAAGTCCATGTGCTGCCCAGCCGGTCGCTCCCAAGGTTCTTCTTGAAGACAGGACCAGGCTTAGGGTCAGAGAGTCATTTTGGGGTTGGAAAAGACCTTTAAGATTGGGTCCAGCCGTTAACCCAACGCTGCCACGTCCAGCTCTGAACCACGGCCCCGAGAACCTCATCTGCATCTGCTCCTTTTCTTCCCGTCTCAGGAATCTCTCATTAACAGGTTGTAGTTCTGAAGTTAGACAAGTTTTTATTACTCTTATTTTTGGTGTGTTTGTGCTCCGAAAGGAAATATTTTAAGGAGGGGCTACTTTGTGAATCTTGGATTTAACTAATTTCTTAGTGTAATGCCTTTTGAGTTGAGTTTATGGTCTTCACATTTTGCAGACATGATAAAGCACACATTTCACTGAATTTCCCAAGCACTCTATTTGTTATGTTGCCCTGTCTTTAGGGATAAACCTCCTTCTTGGGGACGACTCTTCGTTCATTTTCCAGGTTCTCCATAGCATCCTGTTGCATAGCAAACCATTTCTTTTTAATTTAAAGTGCTTGTTGCACAGGCACCGTTGATGTAGTTGAAAATGCTTTGGATCTTCCGGTTGCATCTGGTTAAACCCTTGGCCTTGAGTTTGGGTCAGAAGAGGCTCAGGCAGAGCCTGATGTATTTTTCCCCTCTCAATTCCCATTCTGGAGCCAATGCATGAACTGGAGTGTTTCAGCCCCTGCTATGGAAGGTTCTGAAGGAGCATTGTGCTCGTTATGAATAAACAGCGAGCGGTAGTTTGGTTTTTCTCCCTATCTTGACCTCTCTACTCAGCCCTCAGACCATTTCCATTGATGCTGCGGCATAAACTGTTTGTAGTTGTTTATCCTTTATTGCTTTCTTATGAGGAATCAGCCTTTTGTGGTGTTGATCTGTAAGAGTTGAGAAGAAAAGTGTCGTGTCAGCTAAGGTAGGATGAGGGCCATCCATTAATCTGGATGTTGGAGAGTTCAGATAGATACCCACCAGCGAAAGCAGGCGGTTGGGTTTTGTGTGCGGGGACTAAACTCGAACTACAGGCTGAAAATTTGAGCCAAGACACCTGCAAGCTGATGCTCGTTCTTCCCCAGGCTGGCAGCAACGCGGGGAAAGTCCTGGATGTCTGGAGGGGAAATCTCAGGTGCGAGCTTGGGGCGCTGATGAGGAGGAGAATGACAGGTTGGCGCGCACGGTCCTCGGTGCCTGCCTGTCACCGTCCCCTCCCCGGGGGGGTTTCTCTCTCCCCGTCCATCCCCGCGCTGCTGGAGCATCGCCGTGGGGACGAGGTTTGCAGCAGAGGGACCGGGATGCTGCCAGCCTGACGCTTGAGTGTTCTCCCCATCTGGGAGCTGCTCTTCGTTTTGTCTCAGTTGTGTTTTGGCACAAAAAAAAAAAGGGGGAGGGATTTTATCCTGCTGGTTTTCAAGGCAGCCAAGCGGGATGAGGACACAGGATTAAGAGCAGGAGATGGAGTCCGGGCTTATCTCCGTTGCTGTGGCTCTCGTGACCATGGGATGGTCCAACCCTGGCACTGCCGCTTATTTCCTGGTGATGGGTTTCGAGCTACGGGGTGCACAGACAGCTTGAATAAAGCGTTATCAGTTGTTAGGCTCACGGCACGTCCTGCTAAAATAAATTTTAAGGTGCGTTTCATCTGTGCTTTCAGGAGTTTGTTGCTTTGGCTTATGTTATTATATAGTATATTGTTTAATATGTTAATATTTAATATAAATATAGGCAGGGGTTGCCCGGAGCAGCTGTGCTGGCTCCGTCCTCGGGGCTTGTGTCCTGGTTTTGTTAAAAAACAAGTTTCTCTTTTAGTGAATTTTGCCTGTCAGCTAAAGCCTTCATATCAGCTACATTTTCCTGGAGAACCAGACACGTTTTGGTAAACCTAGCAATGGAATGCGAGGTTATTGATAAGCATGGATGGACATCTCACGAGAGGGGCAACGAGAAACTGGTGACCAAGAAACTGACCAACTGTGTATAACATTCCATTCACGTGAATACTTCATAGAAAAGTGGGAGATCACGAGGATCTTGTCCTTTTTCCCTTGTCCTTTTTCCCTTCTGGGAACTTCCCTGGGGAGGTTGTTCCAATGCCTGGTTGTTCCCATGGAGAAAAATTTCCCTCTTGTGTCCAACCGGGATCTGCCCTGGAGTAACTTGTACCCATCGCCCCTTGTCTTTTCCATGGGACTCCTTGAATTAATAATACAATAATACAATATGGCCGACATTAGGAGAGGACCTTGCTCATTGTCCCTGCGAACTGAGGTCCAGTGAGACTGAATCCAGCTCCGGTTGGCTGCAGAGTCCAATCCAGGACTTCGGGTGCTGGCTCTGCAGTTGCTGAGACTTCCAAGATTGGTTTTGTATATTTTGTATTATTTTCTCTATTCTTATTAGTAGCATTAGTAAAACATCTTTAACTTTTCCAGCTCTCTTCTCTCTGTCCTTCTTTCCCTCCCGATCGCCTGTCCTGAGTGGGAAGGGGGGAGAGGGAGGGGCAAAAGGGGGAAGTGGTGGGGCGAGGAGGTGAACAATACATCTGCCAGGGTTTCATTGTCACCCCGCAATCTTAACCCTCGACAGCTTGGGAAGACCCGATGGACAAAGCTGCTGTGCCCAGTGTGGCGCTGCTCTTGGCAGCAGGCTGGGCTGCAGACTCCCTCATCCTCACGGCCGCCTTCCTAAACACCTGCCCGCCTGCGTCCCCGTCTTTGGGAACGTGCCCTCGTACCTGTGGCGAGTACCAGGGGTCGTAATGTGATTTGCAGTGAGGCTGTGGCTCGAGAGCAGCGTAGTTTTGACAGTCACCGTGTCTGGATCCCGCTGAGCTAGAGCTCAAATTTAGGTTTTCAAAGCACAAACCTATTCAACATCAGCGTTGTGTTTTTGCTGCGTCTCCTGCTCCCCTTGCCCCCAAACATGGATTTCTAGCAAACTCCTCTTTGAGTGAAGCTGTGAGGTGCCTGTTTTCTTGCTGTTGCACCGGTAAGT
>NC_092527.1:41610000-41637500 GCF_037038585.1 Patagioenas fasciata
TAAATCCGGCTGGGAGGGATTGCTAAACTTATCTTTGCTTCTTCCCATACGCCGAGTTAAATAAACTGGTTTTCATCATTCAGATGGTTAGGGCTGCCTTGTCAAGGATTTCTTTATTTGTTTTTGTGTATATATTGCGTGTTGTGCTAATATAGGTGTTTTCCAAACTAATGTTAGCCGCTCTGCTATGGCCGTTTGAAGTGTTTTTCTGTCTGCAGGCGCAGGAGGGACGGGGGATGCGCAGAGGAGCTCGTGGGTTGGAGCAAAGAGCTGAACTCTATCATCCTTTAACTCAAGCTGCAGTTTTCAAAGCCAGCGACAGTATTTCTGATTAAAACCAAGTTCTTATTTGGTGTGTTTATTGCAGTATTAGTAACCTGGAAGAGCGATTTGCAATGATAACATACTTTCTTTTTTGTTTTTTTTTTGCTTACTGTTAAGGCTTTTATCATTCCAACCTGGCCAGAAAGCACGTTTTAAGAGCTTGGATTCAAAACTAAATATGACCTCAGTGTTTTAAAATACAATTAGAATAACTATCCATTTAGTAGGTTTTTTCCTTTTACTTCTGACGTATGGTCAATATGCTTATGCCAGTTATTAAAGGTATTATTTTATGGTAAATGTTTATCATATTGCGTCTGCCATAGTAAATACAGACTGATGAGAAGGGATGTTGAGGAATGTTGTTGCTTCTTAAGTTAAATTGCTATAGTGTCTGTACGTACGTAAAGGAAAAAAATCCGCCACACTCGATAAGAGAAATTTTTATTATTTATATGGAACAGAACAAACCAATTTACAAGAAAGGCACTTAAGTGGGAAGCTTATTTATTAATGAGTGTAGTACACAAGCTAATGGGGTTGTAATGCAGATGCACCTAAAGCCCGGAGGACGTCGGTCTCCAGGCGCCGCTCACCACTTCAGAGACAGAGCGGAGAAGGGGAGAAAGCAGCCTTGGAAGTAACTCCGTTTCAAACTGTGCAGAGCTATGTGGAGTAGTTTAGTCTGTCTCGTGTTGGAAGGCTGGTTTGCGAGCGTCCCCTCTCCTGCTGCGGGCCCTCGGTGGGGTTCCAGCGCAGGAACGTGCCGCTGTGTTTCCCAGACCCCGCTTTGTCCTCCTCGGGGGGTTTGGATGTGATTTTAAGGTCACATCGGGCCCACATCTGGAGGCGGCGCCTCTGCGCGGAGAAGCCCTGGAGCTCCTGGATCCCTCTGCGATCAGAGGTTTGCAGGAGGGTGGTGAAGCGATGGAGGTGCTGAGGCCAACGTGGTTGGTGAAGGGGAGATTTTGTTTAAATTCCAGCTCCTATCCTCAGTCTAACCAGCTGCTTTTGAACTAGCTCTTTATAGACTCTTATTGTAGTTAATTATAACAGCATTTTTTTTTTAAATGGTATTTCTGTTGGTTTTATGGATGTGCCCTGCTGGTTTTCCAATCCCGTGATTGGGTTCTGCCTGGTTACCCGGGAGAGGAAAAGCTTTCCTTCCCGGTTCGGGAGGTGCAGGAGCACCCGCAGCAGAGGTGGGCGCCTGGGACAGGCCGTGGTGGGAGCCCCATTCTGCTCCAAAGCCAACTCAGATACGGCTTTGTGTCTGCTCTTGTACGTGCAATGGGGTGTCACAGAATCATAGGATCATTTTGGTTGGGAGAGACCCTCAGGATCATCAAGTCCAACCATAACCCAACTCCAGCACTAAACCATGTCTCTAAGAACCTCGTCTAAACACCTTTTAAACCTCTGCAGAGATGGTGACTCCAGCACTGCCCTGGGCAGCCTGTTCCAATGCCTGACAACCCTCTCCATGAAGAATTTTCTCCTAATATCCAATCTAAGCCTCTTGTCCTATCACTTGCTACCTGGGAGAAGAGACCACCCCCCTCCATGGTACGACCTCTTTTCAGTAGTTGTAGACGGTGATAAGGTGTCCCCTCATTTTGTGTCATCACACGAAACCTCCAACGAGGTGACCCATGGCACTGCATTGCCTTGCAAACAAGCAGTACTGCCAAATGCTGATTAAAATGAAGGAAAATAGCCCATATTTTTTGTTTTTCCTGCCGTTGTATTTCTGGGTTTGAGGCCTAATTGCTAAAAAGTGAAGCAAATTCTTCGTTGGGTGATGCCATTTTAGGAAAGATCCTGCCAATGCATGTAGGAGACAATGCTAAAGACTGGCAGAAAAGCTTCGGAAAGAGTATATTTATTAACTCTGCTGTTTTAATTGGCGTGCATTAGCAGCTTTTCCTGAGCGTCCTGACCTCAGCCTGTGTTGACATGAAACTCTGGATGATGAACACCTCCTAGGAACCCGGATCTTGACAAGTTTCACCATGGTTTCACGTGATGCCGGTGTTGGTTTCTGAATGTTTATACCTGATTTAAAACAGAATACAGGCGGAAAATATTTTCGTGATTGTTTGAAGCAGCAGATGGGCAGCGCATCTCCAGTCGTGGCACGGCAGGCTGCGTGCACACCTCTGTCCAAGCATCCCATGGGAGATCCTGAGCCCGCGGTTGGTCCTACCAGGAGATGCTCAGAGCAGGGACCGCATCACAGCCAGGCTGGGAACCCGGTTTGAAAAATGGCCTGATGGCTTGAATTCTTAAGAGGTTCCTGATTTATCTGTATCCTAATTCATTTTAATAGGCTGGAGTATCTGCAGGTGCTGTTGGTTGTAATTCTCGGTGCTCGCTTTCATCTGGAAGTCTCGCACTAACACACGTCAAGGTGGGCACCCAAAGTCAGAGCCCGGTTCCGATAATTCAGCCTGAAGTTTTCCTCCCTCAGTTTCCCCGTGCACCAGTGGAGATCAGAGACCAGGCGTTTGCAGTGTAATCTGTATTTTAACTGCCATAGGTTTTGTTGTTTTTTTTTCCTTTTCTAAAATCCATGCATAATTGGGATTATATCTTAGATATGTAGAAAAAATGTAAATTCCACTTCAGATACCATTTAGGAACTGGGTTATTACTATGAGGTCTGCTTTGCAATGGAGCTGGTGGGTTCCTGTCCGAGCTGATGCTGGGAAATAGTGGGGAGAGGGGTGTGAGTACCCGAAAGCAGGGGCTGGGTGGGAGGCGAGGGGACCTGGTGTGTGGTTTGAGGGTCCCCCAGCCAGCCCCGACCCAGCTAATTGCCTGCGATAAAACCGACCTGGCAGCTCTGATGGGAGAGTTCTTTTATAGGAGGAAAAAATGTTTTGTAACAGTTTCTTGTAAGTGCTAAAATTAACTGACTTTCTTTTAACCTAATTATAGATAGAACTGATGATATCACCTGTGCTTAATGTTGCCTGACATCTCGGGTGAGAGTGTGCTGCTGCTGCTTGGAACCCGGCTGCATTTTTGCTTTAAAGCATTTCATGGGAAGCATCTGCTTAATTGTCGCTGGTTGAGCGTCTCTTGGGCACGCGTTTCATTTCCCCCATTCTCAGTGTAGAACTGGTTGGTCCTCTCCAATGAGAAAATGGGCAAAAATTGGATTTTTTTTCCTTTTTTAGACAAATCTTGCAGTCGTTCTGCTGCCAAACCCATTGGTTTGGGGTCGTCGTCTTTGAAGACGTTCAAGACCCACCTGAACACATTTCTGTACATTCAACTCTAGGTGAACCTGCTTTAGCAGGTGGGTTGGACTAGATGATCTCCAGATGTCCCTTCCAACCCCAACCATGCTGTGGTTCTGTGATTTGAAAAAGAAATATTTGTGAAGAAGGCCAATCTAACACTACTTTTGTTCTTCAGATGTGGCCCAGCTGTAGGCCTTTGACAAGTTTCATTCCCAGAGGAGGAACAGGTCTCTCTGGGGAAGGAGGTCTCTGGGCTGTTTTGGGGCTGAGCACCAAGGACTCACAGTGCTGGTGAGCACCAGAATTATCTCCGGTTTTCCTGACCTCTCTGAACAACTTCTGCTAGCACAACATGCAGGATCGAGTCTGGAAAATACATGGTTGGGAGACGGGAAGAAAAGAGCACTCAAGTTGGTGACCAGCACAGAGGTGGAACATGGCATCTGCTGTACGGTCAGACGAGTAGTGGTGAGATGGTCCAAGCAAGGTCAGTTTAGGAGGATGGGTGGTGGCCAGGGTAGAAAAAGGGCAGAACATGGAAAGAGAGCAATATGAGGAGCGGGAAGGAGGTTGGCATGGAGTGGGCAGCCAGGCAGGGCTTGTGGCACTGGGACACACAGCAGAAGTCTCAGGTGGGTGAAGAACCTTAGTGGCTGTCCTTGCATCTATCCGTTTTCTCAGAGATCTTTGTCCATAACGAGCTCCGCTTCTCTGAAAACACAATAAACAGGCTCAGGAACACTAAAGCCAAGCCCATGCGTAGTGTTGTTTTCCGTGAGGGTGTCTCTGGTGTTCCTGGGAAGGTTCCTCCGCGGCCTCACAGCCGCATCCCAGAGCAAGATCTTGTTTGCTATCTGTGTCTCTCTGTATAGGATTCCAATCAAAACTTTAATGGTACAGGGCAGTGAGTGGCATTTAATGACCTTCAGTGCTATCACTTGAGTCTTCGGGGCATTGACATTGATTTTCCTTATCTTGGCATGTGAAGACAGGAGTCTCAGCCCCTTCTCTGAAGCATCTGCAGGAGCGGCCGTGGGCTGTGTGTCCGTCCTCAGCCAACCGCCCTTTGGTACCCGATCTGCACATCTTCAAGTGCAAGAGCCAGAGAAAAAGAGACCAGACCATTTGGATACCGATGTATTTTACTCACAGGGGCACCTGTTTATTTGGAATTTGTATTTGATAGCTAAATTTTTGCGCTGATGCTTCTTATTCGGGCTAAAAGAGAGGTACCGTTGTAATGCAGAATTTCTGGCCGGGCAGATCCGTAAGAATTTAAATCCTCAATAACATAAAAACAGAATGGAGAAAATATTACGAAGGCTTGTATGGCAAGGAATAAGTCTTCCTCAGTTCTGAGATCTTGTGCTCTTCCGTAAATGTATTAATTTCTTCTAAATAAGTCTGAAAAGGAGCTGCGGTGGGGTCGTTCAATGAGAACTGGGGTGTTATTTCTGCTTATTGGAGCTCTCGTCCCTTTTTTAATCTCTCGCTGCTATCATACAGACACTTCATTAGTAACAGGCTAAATTAAGCTACGTGAGGGTGTGCTTCCCCATGAATTTTAAACCTAAAAAGCTGCTTTGTTCATTGATTCAGTTGTGGGGGAAAAACGCAACACAGACATACGGCTATTTGAACTCTTTATTTGCCACATTTACAATATTAATAACACTGTTTCCAGAAGTTGTCACATCAAGTAAAAGATCTTCATTCCAGACTGTCTTTTGGGGCCAAATTGAGACTGGTTGCATGCATTTAATAAATTGTAGTCTCAAGTAGTCATTTTTGTAAATAATTAGCTTTGGTGAAAGAATAAGTTAGCATATTGTATGCATCTAATGTCGCAAATGTACATACAGCAAACTTTCCTATTAATCAACAGTCAAGCACTGTAAGTTGGGTCTCATACATAATGAATTGTTCTTAAACCTCATGGGTTTCATTGATAGAAAAATAAGAGAAAACACAAGTGTAGTAAGCTTTTGAATAAAATTTAACGAGATTGCTCTGCATCCTGTAATCGTTTTGGAATCATTAGAGACCAGATAATTTATCTGCAGTTTTGGGGTGGCTTCAACCGTCATCTATCAAAGAAAGACTATTTAAATGACATTTAGGTGCTGATAAAATACGTTTTTATTTAATTTCACAATGAAGGCTTCAGTAAAAATGCCAGCTCAGTCGGTGTTTATTATGTAAAGAATAACGCTGCATGACCGAGTCTCGTTTTAATGTTCATTTTTGTGTTCTAATCGTTACTGATTGTTCCATTTGAAAAGCGACATACCGGCTGTTTCTCTAAGGAAATATTGGCTTGGTGAGACAAGCACAGACACGGAGGTGTGGGAAGGGACAGGAAACCTTTGCTTTTTAGTCGGGACAGCTTTTTGTACAAACCTGACCTCCCAAGAGCGTTACGTGGAGAGCTGTCTTCAGTTATTTGCTGATAAAATAAGAAAATACTACTTAAAAAATTAAAAAGTACATACCCTTTTAAATGGTACTTGCCCCTCATACCTACTTCAGGACAAGAGCTCCCTTTCAGACCCTAAACAATGAGCAGTGAATTCTCTTGCACACGTGAGAATTGCCCGTGATTTAGGAGCTCATTACAATTTCCTCTTCACCCACGGGCAGATTCCTTCTCTAAGATCCTTTTCCATAACCACGATGTCAAAAGCTTGGGTTAACCCTGACATGAGGATCAAAACCATTCAGGAGTCCACCCACATTCCCCTCCTGGACGTATGGTAATTTTGATAAGTTTTGGACCTATTTAAAGCACAGACTAGTAAGAAGTGTCAAAATATGGAGAAGAACAAACAGATGTGTCCCACTGACAGTAATTCCTCCTACTTACCCCAACTTGGAGCTCCTTGTCCAATAGAGATGCTGAGCATTGTGCTACCCTGTAAATGTTCTTGCAGATTTCCAGGGACAAATGGCATTGTTTTCTGGTACAGGTTTAATTAAAACTTAGTGTCTGTGTCTGCCGGGTAGTTCTGTCTGTTTGTCCTGGTGGTGAATCATGAAGCCATAGGTGCTGGGGAGCCTCGGGAGCAGTGCAGGGAGGTCGGGGCTCCCTTTAGGAGATGGGTTGTTGTCTTCTGCTCCTTTCTGCCCATTGTGTCTTCTGCAGGCCTTGGGTTTGCTGCTTGGTTTTTCTCCTCCTGTTGAACTCGATGGCATGGGTTTGAGATGTTGATTTTGCTGCGGGAAGACATCCCAGGCCAGGCTGGACAGGGCTCTGAGCAACCTGAGCTGGTGAAGATGTCCCTGCTCATGGCAGGGGTGGCACTGGGGGAGCTGGGAAGGTCCCTTCCCACCCACACTGTTCTGTGACTATGATTTGGTGAGATTTTGTGCCTTCTGCATCATGAAGAGCATGGCTGATAATTGGTTTTACAGCATTCTGGTCATAACAAAATCCAAAAGCCTCTTAATTCCACCAATGTATTTCTATTACAATATATAATGTTTTGTTAATGAAGAAAAGTGATTATGTTTTTTTGTTTAGGGAACACAATGGAAAAAACCATAGAATGGGATGCGGTTGAGTGTCCAAGTATGTTCACTTTCTACATACTTAAGATAGCAGAATATTGCAAACCCAGTGATCTCCTGTGCCGTATGTACTGCGGTGTCAAAATACAATTCAGTAGGTAACAGCCTACAAAGATTCTTAATTTCTATGAGAAGAGATTGGGAAGTTGTATGTAAGAACACCTATTCCATATATTTTTTTCTATTGATTTTTTAATCTTAGGTCCTTGTTCCTGCTGTTACCTGGGCAGAACTATTGTAGTTATCATAGTAATATAATAATGCAACATCTGGGTTTACCCACACGCGCCAGTGGCCCTTAGCTGGCTGCAATATAGGAGCACTTGCATAGGGAATTGCGATTTTTGTTTGTGCTGCGGAGCTTTTTTGGTTTGCATCTTAACCAAACTGAAATGAAGGGGACTCTTCATTAGCTCAGCACCCGAAGCAGCCTATAGACCTCTTCTGATGCCAACACTAGGGGGTGAGGTTGTTTTGGGTGGGTAAAACATTCAGGTGTGTGTGGCTACAACAGCAAAAGTGAGTATTGGACGTTATGTTCAACTGACCGATTATATTTGATGTACACAAATATTTTATAAATATACAAATAAACATATAAATATTATTGCAGGTGCTGATACAACGTTCTCATAATATTGACTGTAGCGAAGCTGCCTGCTCTTAGCTTTACCGCAGTGAGCTGCTGTGATTTATTCACTCTATTTCAAACTGCACAACTCAAGGTCCACCTTGTTGTGTTTCTGGTAAGGTTTACTGAGGACTGACTGAGGCAAAAAGTAGCTCAGAAATCGAATAAATAGTTATAATCACAGCAGTTTGGAACACGGCTGCCCACGGAGGCTCCTCGCAGTGTTTCCCGGGTTTTCATCATGGTTGAGCTATTCAGGATGGTTGTGCAGCCAATCTGCTGCTTACATGTTTATCTTGGAAACAGGTAGGAACTTCCAGCTCTTGGCAAGCGGTTTGGAAGGAGCCTGTTAAACCGAAACAGGTGGTGGTGCTGCTTTCCTCCCCCTCTGCTAAAACCATCTTTTCCGTCATTTCATCCCATGCGAACATGAGAAGAGACTTGGGAAGACACCTCAGCCGCGTGGATGCGAGAGCCCAGCGGCTGCCTTGGTTTGTTCAGTCTTGAAATGTATATAAAATATACATTTTTAAATGTCCTAAAACAAGCATGATTTTTTTTTCTGTTTGCAGAGTATATAGATTTAATTAAGCATCGCATCGTAAAGCTGTGTAGATGCAGTCGAACATCCATTTAACATCACCGCGAACTCCAGACACACAGCTGACTGACTGCACACGTGGTTTTGGCTGGCACGTTAATACAAACAAAAAGGTTTCAGCTTAAGCAAACAAAAAACCCTTAAAACCCTCCAGTAATGATCACTTGTTCACCAAGCGAAAACACCAAAACCTCCACTTTGAATTTTGGGCAGCACCGAACACAATTGACCGATGAAAACAAGTGCAATGACAGTCTCTAGGGCAAAAGCAAAGCAGTCCAATTCCTTACACCTTCTGTTCAGTTTCTTGCATTTTTAGATGAATATGCTTATTTTCCTATGTAAAAGTACAAATCACATCTTGTTGGATCACAAGTGTAAGACATCAGCTTTCCAGAGGTGAAGCACAGAACAAATGGCCCCTTGGTTGTCACTTCACCAGGGATCACCAGGGGCAGGACATCAAAAACAGAGGGTCCCCTTTCTCTTGTTCGTTGCTAAAGATTAGGCAGGAGTAGTTAATGTGACCCTCGGATGGATATTTTTCATCAATGGTGTACAAGTAAGTTTTTTCCTGTCTGTCTTGTCATTTGAGATGCTCAAAGACCAAGGTGTGGAGCAGGGTGTTCAGAAACCTCCCACGGAGCCCAACACTGAGCAGAGGAATTGCCTGCGAGGGGGGAAATTTCCCCTGATGTAATATATCTGCTCTCCTTTCCTTCTTAGGAATGTTTTGAGACCACTTCTGCCTCGCTTTTTTGAATCGTACGTATGGTTTAGTTGGGCCAAAACGTGGCTTTGAAGCCGGAGAAAATGCTTTAAAAGGCAGCTGGTGTTTTAAGTTGAATTTTTAATGCTGAGGTTTGGAAGGAGAGCTGCTCTGCAGTTCGGGGAGAGAGAGGGGAGGAGGGCCAGGACAAGACACCCATGCATAAGTTATGTTCATTCTTTTTCTTTATTAATGCTGTCAAATTCCCAGGAATAGTTGTTAGCATTTCTAGCCAAGCAAAATTAATATGACGTTGGTTTTTTTTTTTAACTCGCTGCCAATTTGAAGCTCTCAGCATATACATTGGCAAATCAACCTTGTATCCTACAGGAAAAGAAGTCAGTGCGTTCTTGGAAAGCGAGGCATTTTTGTGCTGTCTTGACCAAGGTGGCCATGGAGGTGACAGGGGCTGTGAATGTGTCTGGTGTCGCCGTGATGGGAGAGCGGTCCCAGCAAAGACATCTGGAGATGTTCAGCAGTGGCAGGGCACTGTTCTTAAAAGCAGTAATTAAAAATAAATAACAAGGAAATTAAGACCTATATCCAAAGAGTCCTGCCAGGGAACAGCTCGTGGAAGTGAGGAATGTGTCCGTGATGGCAGGGGACGTGTCCATGGGTTGGGATGGCCAAGCCTTGTTGAGATCTACGAAGCAGCCACTGGAATCCATGTCTTCTTGAAGACATTGATGGACCTTGATTCTGTTCCTTACATTAATTAAGGAGCTAATGGCCTGGCAGTTGCCTTGAGGCTTCAGAGTGATGCTGGCGTGCTGCTTCCCACCTGTTTTGGGGCGGAACACCGGAGGTTTGGTGCTTTGCTGGAGCAGGAGGGAGTTATCACAGAATCCCAGAGTGTCAGGGGTTGGAAGGGACCTGGAAAGCTCATCCAGTGCAATCCCCCCATGGAGCAGGAACACCCAGCTGAGGTTCCACAGGAAGGGGTCCAGGCGGGTTTGAATGTCTGCAGAGAAGGAGACTCCACAGCCTCCCTGGGCAGCCTGGGCCAGGCTCTGCCACCCTCACCAGGAACAAGTTTCTGCTCAAATTTGAGTGGAACTTGTTGTGTGTTCCAGTTTGAACCCATTGCCCCTTGTCCTGTCACTGGTTGTCACCAAGAAGAGCCTGGCTCCATCCTCCTGATGCTCACCCCTTCCATATTGATCCCCATGAATGAGGCCCCCCTCAATCTCCTCTTCTCCAGCTCCAGAGCCCCAGCTCCCTCAGCCTTTCCTCACACGGGAGATGCTCCACTCCCTTCAGCATCTTGGTGGCTGCGCTGGACTCTCTCCAGCAGTTCCCTGTCCTTCTGGAGCTGAGGGGCCACAACTGGACACAATATTCCAGGGGTGGTCTCCCCAGGGCAGAGCAGAGGGGCAGGAGAACCTCTCTGACCTACTGACCACCCCCTTCTAACCCACCCCAGGTACCATTGGCCTTCCTGGCCACAAGGGCCCAGTGCTGGCTCATGGTCACCCTGCTGTCCCCAGGACCCCCAGGTCCCTTTCCCCTACACTGCTCTCTAATAGGTCATTCCCAACTTACACTGGAATGATGGTGCTGGGGTGGTGGGGCAGAGCCGGGAGCGTGGCTGCTGGGGGCCGTCTGCTGGCAGAGCACCGACGAGACCGAGTATTTCGGTTTTATGATGATATTACTGTCCAAATCATTTCCAGACTCTCGAGAATGTGAAACAAGATGATGTGAAAAACATAAGGTTCCTGGAGTTTTGAGTGCTTTCGATGCTCTTCTGGATAAATGGAGCAGAAAAGTCTGCCAAGTTCTCTTTGAGGTTTCAGAGGCGTTATTATATTCTGTAGTTATTATATTGTCGTAGCTCCAACAGTCCACAGTAAAACCGAGCCATATTCTGCTGAGTGTTGTACATGTGGAGAATAACGGATTATCTGTGGTGTTGAGAGCTTGGTTTGAGGTCCATGTTGTAGGAATTCATGCAAAACGTTTACGCACGGATTCTCATACTGTTTTTTTAGCAAAGAGATTATTAAATAGCCAAATAACAGTTTTATAAAGCAAATTGATACTACTTTACACACATTAAAAAAAAAAAAAAGGAAAATCTAAAGCATTAGTTTGGTAAATAAAGGGAGAAATGTGGAATTGTGGTTGATTTCTAGCAAACTACATCCAAACTGAGTCTTCATTTTTGTTTTGTCTCTGCTCCGAGCCATCAACTCGTGTTCTTGTGCGTCTGGAGTATTTTAGTTTTCTTCCTCCATGTCCCTCTTCCGCCACTTTCTGATCAGTAATTACTGGCCTTTGGTGGTTAGCAATTAATCAGAAAATGAATGGGGGCGCATGAAGCCTTTGGGTCTTTTTGCAAAGGTGCATTCTGGCGAAAGCAGACCTGGGGTCTGTGACGCCATTCCTGGTACATCACAAGTCCCATTTTCTTCAGTGTTCTGCTGGGAGGGCACTGACAAAGTATTTTCGCTCTCATTCGCAGCACGATCAAGCATACGGGGCAATTTGCTCTTTCCTCATATCCAGGTGGCAGAATCGCTCTGGTTTTCTCTTTTTTCCCGTTGTCTCAGGTTCTCGTGTGTTTTGATATTTGTACAATTTTCTCTCTCCTGCTTTGTGGCACATCCAACCTCTCACCAGAAGACTGTGCAGTTCAGTTTTAGCATTGAGAAATTGCTCGTTCTGGTATTTCCAGCAGGAGGAAAAAACGCTGCAATACTCAGAGAACTTTGGGCTGGCTCCTGGTGGTGCTGGATACGAGAAGGTCGCAGGCAGGGCTCGTTGCTTTGGCAGTCCCCTTGGCGTTGTCTCCTCACCAGTCTTCCCATCGTTTCTCTTGGGTGCGTTGCTAACGGGCTCTGTTTGTTTATCAGGCCCCTGAAACCGATCTCTGGAGTTCTGAGACACCCACCAGTGCCACCAACACCCAGAGATCACCAACCACCACCCCCTTTGCCGCACTGAAAGCAGACGGGCCGGGAAATGTGGCTGGGCATTTGCAGGCCCAGTGTTCACGTTTTCATTGCTCTCATACACACTTTGCTCTTCCAGAGGAAAAGAAGAAAAAAGTAGCAAGGGAACAAACAGGTTTTTGTTTGTGGGTGCTTTTTTCTTTTCCTGTTTGCTTGCTTTGCTCTTCAGTGTCCTGCAAGCACGAGCTGCCATTGAAAATCAAATGAATTCTCAATTGCTTCCTTCCAATTCAATAAGAGGAGGAAAGCAGAAACCTGCCACTGTCACTGGAAGGAAGGGGGGCAGAGGAAGGTGCAGGTTCAGCAGCAAGTGGTTTCCTTTCCCCCTTTCCCTGGGGACACGGGGCTGTGCCCCTGGGGGACGTGGAGGAGAAGCCTCACCTCCACCATCCCAGAGCCACGAGGGTGCCTCATCTACCATGGGCTTGGCTGGTTTTCTCGCTCCCTAACATTTGCCATTTAATGCACGGCGTTTTCCTCTCATCAGTCTTTTACGGATTTTTTTTCCACAGGTTTGAGCAACCTTGCATCCTCAATGCATTTCTAGAGGTGATGGGGATGTGTTTTTGTTATGACTGTTAGGAATCTTTTCACCTTTATCAGAGCAGACAAAATGATGGAGTCTGACTCCAGATTGAATCATAGAATCACAGAACGGTTTGGGTTGGAAGGGACCTTAGAGCTCCCCCAGTGCCCCCCCTGCCATGACAGGGACATCTTCACCAGCTCAGGTTGCTCAGAGCCCCGTCCAGCCTGGCCTGGGATGTCTCCAGGGATGGTTCATCCACCACCCCTCTGGCCAACCTGGGCCAGGCTCCCACCACCCTCAGGGGGAAGAATTTCTTCCTTATATCTAATCTAGATCTCCCTTCTTTCAGTTTAAAGCCATCACCCCTCATCCTGTCACTACATGTCCTTGTATAAAGTCCCTCTCCAACTTTCCTGTAGGTCCCTTTAGGTACTGGAAGATGCTGTGTGGAGCTTTCTCCAGGCTGGACAAGCCCAACTCTGTCAAATGTTTTGAGTGTTGGTTGGTTGTGATTTTTTTTTTTGCTAAGGTAGATATTATGAGCATTCACTTCTGTGGTTTTTCTCACTGTAATTTCCCGTTTCTCTCCTGCAGCAGGGCCGAGCCCTGGGCCGCCTGCGAGCTGCGCGGAGGCGCGGAGGAGCTGCCGGAGCCGCTGCGGCAGTGCGCGGCCTGGCTGTGCGCATACTTCTGCGAGCCGGGGAGGACAGCCAGCCTGCCCATGCCGCCCTTCCACCACCCGCTGCTCCGCCGAGGTCAGTGCCGTGCGCCACAGCCGCCCGTCCCCTCCCCGCGTCCATGGGTCGTGGTGGGGCTGGTTCCCATCTCCCGAATTCTGGGTCAATGCTGATCGCAGTGATGCGGTTCAACTCCCTGTGGTTGCTGGCTGAAAGGTTTGGGTATGAACACAGCTGAAGGGCAGAAAGCTTTTTGGGAAGGTCGTTATGGACTTAAAATAGCTTTTTTGGGGGGTTGAGGCTTAGATATAGAATCATAGAATCATTTTGGTTGGAAGAGACCCTCAAGGTTATGGAGTCCAACCATAACCCACCCCAGCACTGCCCCATGTCCCGAGAACCTCATGCCCGTCTGTCCAGCCCTCCAGGGATGGTGACTCCAGCCCTGCCCTGGGCAGCCTGTTCCAATGCCCCACAGCCCTTTGGGGAAGAAATTGTTCCCCAGGTCCAACCTCAACCTCCCCTGGCGCAACTTGAGGCCGTTTCCTCTGCTCCTGTCGAGTCAACTCTGTTCCATGGACACCTCACCAGTGCCATGGAATCAGTCAAGGATAGGTTGTATAAGTGTTTTGATTCCTCAAAGTTATCATAGATACTATTTGTATTTTTTTTTCAAACAAAGAACAAGTATTTTTACGAAGAAGTTATGCTATTCATGTCTTTAGATAAAAACAAAACCTGAAAAGTTTCTCCTGACCGTTCCCCATTTGCTGGCTGTGTTGATAACAGAAGTCAATCACTTGAAATGAAGTAGATCTCATTATTTAAAACAAAATCTCAGAAGCCTGCTTTCTGTAGTGCTTTCTGGTCTGTCCATGAATGTCATCATTTCCAAGCGAATCAAGCATCCGTTTCATAGATCTACTTTTTAATTGAATTAGATTCCATAATAATGCAGCACCAGAAAGGCACTGGTATCCTCCACCTGTCATGAGGTACGATAGCCCTGGTTTTGTATAAACTCAAAGTTATACTTACTTTTTCTTTTCTTGTGGTTTTTAAATATGGGTGTATAGGTTTGTATTTTAAGGCACAGGGACCGTACAGCAGTGGCCACATTTACCTGTGGAAAGGATGGGCTGTTTGACAGGAACACCTCTGCAAGTGGTATCTCCAAGAACTCAGCCGTCTGCTGTTAATTACTGCTTTTATTCCAATTCCTGTAAATAGCAGGTTTCTTCTTGCTGTCACACTTTCTTATTCTTAATTAGCTAATGGCAGCTGCAAGTAGAACAACAAAATGAGAGTGCAGTTGTTGTGCAGCGCATTCTGCAGATAACCAGGCTGTTGCTTTTGGGAGGTGGGAGGGCTATAATACATTTTGTGAGCTCTGCACAGCACCTTTGTTTTAATGATGAGCTCTGTACTTTATTCTTCCACGCGATGAACGTTTCTCAGTGTGACATCTTTCATAGTCAGATCACAGGGTGGGTACTGAGTAGCTTTAGAACTAAATTGTGTATTGTACTGTCTCCCTTTAACTTTGACACAAACATCATTTTTATCAACTACTACAAGAATTCATGTAGAAGTTTTAGCGAAGCCATCTGATGAATGTGTTGGAGAATGGCAATTCATCGTAGCATCATTAGGTCTCAAAGTCTTCATGAAGGTTTGGCCTTCTAGGTGATGAAATTATCATTGGAGGACTTTTTTATTAGCTGGAATGAAATTATGACCTATGCTGAGAAAACTTTAGGATTGGGGTGAACACAAGTGAGCAAAGTTGGATGGGAAAGAGTTAATGCTGCTGCTCCTTCTGTCTTTGAATAACATCAGGGAAATTCCGCTTCTCAGTTATCCACCAGAAGACTACCAAATATTTCAAGTAATGCTTTTGATAATTTTCCTAAATGGATTACTGAATTCTTTTTAGCTTGGATAGTTAGAACACGTGAAGGTTCATGGTTCTGTTTTATTTAGTTCAGTTATTTGTTCTTCGACTGAGACCAGGTGCGTGTTTTATGGGGGGAGGCACGTACGTAATGGAAATGATGATGGAGAATAAAGTGGCCCAAGTCACAGCAATGTGATAGCATTTCCCTTCCCTTCCCTTCCCCTAGTAATACTTTCAGAAAATAGAAAAAATTGGTAGTGGAAGGAATGTGGAAATACACGCCAAAAATTAGAAGAAACTATTTTTTAAAGTTACTTAGTAGAAAGGTAAGGTGAAAAACGCATTATAATGGATTACATTGTACACTTCAATTTATCTGCAAGTCAGAATTGCAGTGCTACTAAATTAGAAATTTGGTTATTATGTTTATTTACTTTTTCACATTTACATTTGAAAGTGCCTGTTCATTTCTCCAGGCACTTAAAATGCAGAATAAACATCAGCGAGAGCGCGAGGATCCGAAGCCGGGAAGGCGTTTTCTCATCACGCTGATTCTCTTACACCTCTGTTGATCAGCAGCTCTCCTAGCGAGCCATCAAAACCTTTGGCCCTTCTTTTCTCCCCTCCCCAGTAAATATGACCACTTTTAGTGTGGTTCTTTGAAATGAGGCGGCTTGAGTTCCGTCATCAAGTGCTTTTGTGCTCAGGAGTGACTATTGGAGATTTGCTTTCTTTATCAGTGCTTAATAACATTGTTTTTTCCCTGTGGTAGCATCATCTGAGGACAGGAAAGGTTTTGCTTATGCTAAACACATTAAAGAGGTTCCTCATTTAACAAAAAGGTGTAAAGTGCTTTTGGGATGAAGCACTTCTCCATTCATGGTCAATTTTCTGCAGCTACTTTTGTGCCAGCTATTAGGACGTGATTCCTTTTGGAGAGAAAAACAGTGACAATCAACTTTGAGACAACAAAAGCAGAGAGATTTGCAGGTTTGGAAAGTAAGGGTATTTTGCTGCTTGGTGGTAAGGTTTGAATCTGGTGGTGTAGAACACGCAGCAGAAGTTTGAGGCTGCTTTCCCAACACCTCCAGGAGTTCTTGGCTTACTGGCTCTCCAGTTTACCATATGCACCCAGTATTGTTTTTTAAATGTAGTTGAAAGACTGGAGTTTTCAACAATTTGTGTCACAGCCTGTGCTCAATGTAGAATTTCATCGAGCAAAGAAAAAGTTGGGTTTTCCCACTTCTCCGCAGCATAACTTCAAGGTGTTGCACCTTGGAAAAATCACTGAACATTTATAATGGAAAGGGATTAATTAGTTGTAAGGTGTCATGATGATTAGTCCCCTTTATATGAAGAAAATTGACCCTATTATTGTTTTGAAGCCTTTGCATGAGTTTGTTGATTTGTGGGTCTGTGCAGTGGAAAAGGCAATGCTAAAATGGGCCGGCCGGGAATTTCCTGCCTTTTCTCCGTGTGCTGTATAACGGCGGTGCTGCGGCTGCAGAACGCGCTGCAGGGCTGGACGCTGGTGCAGAGGGGTTGTGTGTGCGCAGACCAGATGGCTCATTAGAGCAACGGGAGCGGAGGAAATTGGAGAGTTTCCCCTTGCCCTGTGCCAAGCAGCAGCCCCTGGGCTCTGCTCTGCATGCCACAGCACCATCCTCACCCATAGAGTCCTTTCACTTGGCAAAAACCACGCTTTTATATACTCGGGTCTGGAATTCCTCAGTTGGCTCCTTGTACTGGAGACGTAGACCTGACACAAAGCTGGGCCTTAGGGCTCAGTGACAGAATCCCAGAGTGTCAGGGGTTGGAGGGCCCTGGAAAGCTCATCCAGTGCAATCCCCCCATGGAGCAGGAACACCCAGCTGAGGTTCCACAGGAAGGTGTCCAGGCGGGTTTGAATGTCTGCAGAGAAGGAGACTCCACAACCTCCCTGGGCAGCCTGGGCCAGGCTCTGACACCCTCACCAGGATCAAGTTTCTGCTCATCTTTCAGTGGAACCTCCTGTGTTCCACTTTGCACCCATTACCCCTTGTCCTATCACTGGTTGTCACCCAGAAGAGCCTGGCTCCATCCTCCTGATGCTCACCCCCTTTCCATATTGATCCCCATGAATAAGTCACCCCTCAGTCTCCTCTTCTCCAGCTCCAGAGCCCCAGCTCCCTCAGCCTTTCCTCACACGGGAGATGCTCCACTCCCTCCAGCATCTTGGTGGCTGCGCTGGACTCTCTGCAGCAGTTCCCTGTCCTTCTGGAACTGAGGGGCCACAACTGGACACAATATTCCAGGTGTGGTCTCCCCAGGGCAGAGCAGAGGGGCAGGAGAACCTCTCTGACCTACTGACCACCCCCTTCTAACCCACCCCAGGTACCATTGGCCTTCCTGGCCACAAGGGCCCAGTGCTGGCTCATGGTCACCCTGCTGTTCCCAGGACCCCCAGGTCCCTTTCCCCTACACTGCTCTCTAATAGGTCGTTCCCCGACTTATACTGGAACCTGGGGTCCAGCTCAATCTCCCTATTTCTTCCAATAAGCTGTGATTTATGCAAGGAACGAGGGCTCTGCAGGTCTGCGAGCGTCTCGGTGTCACTTTGCAAACCAAAGGCAGAGAAAAGCTGCGCAAAAAGGTGAAGGAGAAACAACCCGAGAATGGAGATGTGAGAGATGAGCTTTGCCAGCCGGATTAGCAGCTGAGGTTTCCCGTGCATAATGGTTTTACTCATCCAAGAAGGGATATTGATGAAAAACCTCATACATAATGGGAGCTGAGAGGCTTCAAAGAAACAGGTAGTACCTCCATGCTCCCTGCAAGATGCTTCGTACCCAGGCCTGTAATCAATAATTACCCTGTGATTTCCTGGGAGCCTTCTCCTCCAGAAACTCAAAGTCCCTGCCAAAGGACGGCAAAGCACTCGATAAAATGCCAATTTTGGGCTGAAAAAGCTATTCACTTTGTGTGGAGTTGGACTCGACCTTGGTTCCCACGTCCCACGCTCGCCCGTCCCGCCCGTGGTGCACAGGAGCATCTCTTTGTTTTATTGCTTTTGCACTTTTTTATTTAAAAAAATAAAAAAACAGCAGCAAATTAAGAGTGAAAAGCAGATTTTGGGCGTTCTGGCTGCAACCTGGCAAAAGCCAAAGTCTGTTTGTTTGGTTTCCCTCTGGTTGGAGTGGTCAAATCACAAGTGTTCTGGAGATTGTGGAGCTGTTAATTTGCTGCCTTCTGAGATGGCAAATTTGACATCCCATGAATGTTTAAATGTTTAAAAAAAGTGGCTTTAATGCCTACGCTGCTTGCTTTAATTACAGCGTGCAGTATAACCTGAGAGTAAATTTTTCTCATACATTATAGCCAAAGACTTTTACAATATGTAAAGATTCTTTGAATAAGAAAAACATTTTTGGTATTAAGATGAATACAGGTCTATTTTTCCCTTTAAAAAATCATGCAAATCATCAACTCTGTTGCAATAAGGCCTGGTAAAGCTGGAAAGTTTGCAGCTTCAGGTGCGAGTTTATGGATGGCAACTCTGTACTCACATTCAGTAGGAAAGAAATAGTTGGTAAAAACATCATTCTTTAAAGCATTAGAATGAGTAAAGGACTTTTCAGGAGCTGCGGAAGCAGAGGGGGAAGGTCTGAGGCTCAAAGGGGAGAAAGCGTGGAAGAAATGGCTGAGAGTAGCAGGAGGACACTCAGGTGTGCGGGTCGGTCCCCAGGTCGCTGTGTGGCTTTGTGTTATATAATGAAACAATGTGCAATGCTATGTTTGGGTGATTTGCAGCCTTGAGGAGAACGGGAGAAAATGGGAGTTAAGGGTGAGGAATGGAAAGGATGAGTTTGACTTCTGAACTATTTCACTGAGCTCTAGGTAAATTAGGTCGTTAGTAGAATCTATAAGCGTTAAGTGCGTCTTAAACTTAAGGGTTTTCTGCTCACTCCTAGAATGATGTTAGCAAGACAGTAAATACTAAAGTGAATGAAATCTTCACAGTTTCAGTGTCTTTATGAACATGTAATTCTTAAAGTGATTGCCTATGGATATGAGAGATATCTATAGAGACATATATATGTCAGTCCTATGTAGTTTTAACTTTCTTCAATCCTGTGCATGACTTATAGCTTCTTTTGCCCCTTTAAAATAAATTGTACCTGTGCTTAAATGACTTTTTAAATACAATCTAGTATACATAAATATATACGCAATACCAAAACTATGCTAGGTGGCTGGAGCTCACTGGGATGACTTGCAGCCAAATAGGGTGCTAAAGCAAGACAAGTGGGTTTGGGTTTGTCTGGAACTTCTCTAAATCCATATTTCCATGCTGCAGGTGCATACGTGTGCAGGAGCAACGTATTGACCTAGTGCCGTGGTGATTTATTCTGAAGTGTTGTAAATGCCATATCCAGAGCAGGTCCATCCTCAATAGGAAAAGCGGCAAACCCAGCCTACACAAAGACCTCCCCAGCCCACTGGTCCCAGTACCATCTCTCCATGTTTAGCTTATTTCCAGTAAAAATGGAAAAGTCATTAAACTTAAGCTGGGAAAGTATAAACCTACCAGTATTACCAGGTTACATCTGTGTTTTGCAGAATTGAATTGTGCTGTTGGGTAACGTGCTGAGGAGGAGGCAAATCTTGCCCTTTCCTGGACGAGTGCAAAATGTCATTCTTGCCATTTATTTATGCAGCAATTTGTGAAATTCTCTTAATTTTGTAGTAGAGATTCAATTCGCTAAAGAGAAAAGAATTGAGAAATGTTCCTGACTTTCCGTTTTTCATTCCTGCAGCTTCATCAGACATGCAAATACATTGCTGGTTAGGCTCTTAGAAAATATTCTTTTAAAGTAATGTGAAATAATCTGCTCGCAAACGTTAGCACTTCACATATCTGGACATGGCAGCTTCAAGTGCAAAGAGATGACAAGCTTTCGCATTTCTGTCTGCCAACACAAAACTCAAATTCCGGAGACTGGCACCTTCTTTTATTAGCATTTCATGTGAGAAGAGTTTTGATAAGCAGGAAGTCACTGTTTTGCTGACGTTTAATGGGTTTTTACAATCCAATACTCTCCTACATTTTTTTTTCAAACAGAAATCAATCCTCTCCAACCTTCAAAGATGAGAACAACAAAATGCAAAAGGAACCCAGTCTCAAATTCTTTCTCCAGCCCGGCTGGCCCATTGCTTTGTATCAACTATTTGTATTTAAAACCAAAACTCAATAACAACAGCAGCATTCTGGAGGGAGGTGATTGCCATAGCCTGACCCAGTTCCTCTTGAATTCGGAGCTAAATTCCCATCATTTTCAGTGGAAGCTTGGGTGTGTTTCTGTCTATGTTAAGGATTACTCTTGAGTTTACTGTTTGTAGGGTAAATTGTCTATATCCATATAAGCCATTTCTGACAATTCTCAGACTCTATGAGGTGCAAATGTTTTTGCCACTGTCCTTGGCCAAGCGATTTGGGTGCATGGTGGGTTTTTGGTGGAGCCTTGTGGAGTAACCACAGCCCGAGCTGGGACCTTGGAAACCCTCTGAGGCTGGGGAACAGCAAAAAGGTCGGTTAGTAAAAACATGCTTTGTATTTTCAGTAGGATAATCCTTTTTTGTCAGTGTTCTTCACATTAATTACAAATAGGCCACGGTCAGATTAAAGGAGTGTTATCTAAATAGTTTATTTTTTGGGTAAGTGTGGGTGGAAGATCCACAGCTCATGTTCACCTGGACGGTGTCACCGTGTGAGGCCAAAGCCTTCCTTGCTCTTGGAGAATTTGGGGACATTGGAGCAAGTCGTGGTGACTCTGAAATAGCTGCAGAGATGTGTGAATATTGAAATTGCTTCCAAACCAGGCTTTGTTTCTGGAGGGGAAGGTTTGTGTTTGGTGTCTTATGCTTTTTTGGATGAATTCACTGCCCTCTGATCAGGATGGCCCTGGTGGGGTGGGAGAAGATGGAAGTGCAATATCTGAGATATATAGATATATATAGAGATATATATACACACATACACACATATATATCTTTGCTATGCCCGTGACATCCTGGTTGGACCAAAGTCAGGATGGTTTCACTGTAATCTGCAGCTGTAAAACCTGCTTCTTTATAAAATCGTTATTTTCAAAATCAGATCCTTCCTCCCTCCATGAAACAAAAGGAAGAAGTTGACCACAATATAAGAAATACCTTGGCCAACCTGGTAACTTTCGACATTACTGCTTGTATATGTGATTCAGATAAAAAGGTAAGAATTGATGGTAGAATAAAACAAGTAGCAATGTGGGACAAAGGTTTCTTGTATGATGTGTTCAACATCTTCCCTCAGAGCCCCAGACCCCGGCCACCTGCTCGCATTACGGACCTGTGAGGAATAACTTTAATTTAATTCATTTTTCCTCTGATTTGTTTGCTTGCTTGCCACACATGCAGCCCCACGTAACCTTTGCACCCCTACTTAATAAAAACCCATATAATCAAGATAAAAGGATTTTATAAATGTAGCCCCCACACCTATTTTATTAATGAACTTTCATCCAACTTAATTTTTCTTATCGATGGGAAATATCGTCAATACTTGTATACCTGTTTGGTATTTCAAAGGTAATGTGTTCAATGTGGTTGTTACTATGCTGATCGCCTTGTTTCTAAATACCGTTGTTAATTCTTTTCAGGAAATGAAAGTGTAGTGGCATTTACAAAGGCCTGTAAGGGGATGGATACATGGATAAACTCAGCTGGGGAGAAGCCATTTTCTAATACAGGTACTTTGCTGCTGCTTGACCTCAGGATGCCCCTTTCTGACCTATTTCCAGGACGGTTTGCTAGATCTCCTTTCAGAGTTTGTGACCGTGGGAGCTGACCAGTATATTCTGGGAAAAAACAGCGACTTCTTAACTGCAAAAACATACTTTTCACTAGAAATTTGCATCCCACACTCTTCTCAGAATAAAATATGCAAGAACCAACATAAATGGCACACTCTTTTTTTTTCTTTCTTTTTTTTTTTCCCCATGAATTGGGCCTTTGATGATCAAGAGGAGTCAGTGTTAAAGGACATCCCTAGAAGACTGTAGAAATTGTTCCTATTTATGACAAATGTAAAATAGTACAAATCTAGCTGAATGTGATGGTGTCATTAGTTTGTGAATCGCATCCTTGAAAATAACTGTGGAGGAGCCAAATCGGTTTAAAAGAAGATAACAAAATGGTTTAAGCTACTTAGGTTGAATGCCAATTATATTTTAATATTCAACTGAGCATATTTTACTAAGAAAAAAGGCAGCGTCGACGCATGCATAACTCATTGGCAGCGTCGACCAGCTGTGCCACTCTTCTCTTCGAATCACTTTGTGCATTTTAGTAGCATGGTAATTTAGTAGAGAACTACCTGAGTGATGGCATTTTCAATGAGCAGGTAATCTACAGAGAATTTTTATATGGTTATGAGTTCTGTGCTTCAGCCTGGCAACACAAAAATACATCAAGACCAATTACGGTATCAACTTTCAGCGTGATACCCTTGCCACGCAAGTGCATGTATTTCTGCCCCAGGCATTTCAAATTGCATCTAATTTGAAATCTTTGGGGTTTTAATTAAATTTCAGAATATATGGAATTCTTCATTAGTACCTGCTCTGAATAGCAGATTATACTTCTCGCAGTCTCTCGTTAAAGAAGTAGGCTGTGGTAAATAGCATGTTCAAGAACTGATCATTTGTGGTGCCTGGATATTGGGAACAGAAATAGTGAAATGCAAAATAATATCAAAAAGATTATTAGTCCAGAGAGGGACTCTTGATTTGTATTTTAATGGAATTTTACATTTCTCTTAATGATTTGCAAATTGTCCTCTGATTATAAGATGCATTAAGCTTTTCATTTTAATGGAGAGACACAGCCATTAGCAGAGATTTTTTTCTGTCTTCTTTTTAGAGTGCTTCCCTGCAGCAGATAAATATTGAAACCATTAACACCTTTTGATGTACTTTAGAGTGCTGCAGCTTGGGCCAATACATGAATGAACGTGGCCTTTTATATCTTAGCACTTTGCTCCGAGCTCCTCGTTGTCGTTATGTGGGTGAACAATGACCGAGCCATACGTTTGCAGGCAAGCAATAAAACTATGTCTGTTTCCCTATAAGGAACGTTCCAAATGTTTCGGGGAACATCATTCATATTTCATGCAAAACGGAAGAGTAAAGGCAACAAAAGTCAAGATCTGAAATGCAGATTTGGGGGCTCTGACCTTAACTCTGCCCATGCTTTAAGGCAGAGGGATAGCGACGCCTCTCTGAGAGGGTTTGTTACGGATTCGCACACAACTTCTCAGTGGGGAAGTACACAGGCGTGTTCTTTGTTGCAGACACCAGAATGTATGTTTGTCAATCTGAAAGTCAAATTTCCTCCTCGCTTTCAGCTTGGCGTGAACCTTTAGCGTTGTATAAACACGTTTGTGCCTGTTCTGATTTCATTGGGTTTGGCGGAGGGTCGGGATGAGGAAACAGACGCTTTTTCATGGCAGGTTGCGAAGCGTATGAAGTATTTTCCTGATAATACAGATTTATGTAAAACAGCGGGGCTGTTAGGTCAGGTAAATGTGTATTTATTTACCTCGCTAACTTATTAAAGTCCCTGTAATATTTTTGAGATGCTTTGGAAAAGTGCATCGTTCTTTCAGAGGTGCAGGACAGGGTGTGTTTGAGCATCTGTGCTCGTTTCCTCAACCCCCCCTACTTCTCGCACCTCAAATATTAATTATTAATAACCCCGGGGTCCCTCTCTGCCTTTTGGAGACTTTCTTCTCCACTTTCTCCAACAACTTCCTCCAAAAACAGTGCTTACGTTAGGGCTACCTATTAATTTAGCCAACTCTCGTCTGTGAAAAGCCAACAGAGGTCACTGATAGGACTTCTCCTCTGTTTGCTTCCAGGATGTCTGTTTAAATAATATGAATCTCGGGAGTTCAAATTTGCAGCTCGTTTCGCTGTGTGCGGTGGCACCGGTAGCAGCCAAGGGGCTGAGTGACTTCATGAAATCACACTTGGTGTCTTCACGGTTGTTGTGCTGGCTGCTTAGCCTTAAAAGTGAAAGAAAAAGGGAAAACACAAAAGCCAAAACCAAACCAACCAAACAAAAATTCTACCTTTGAGGTCGGCGCCAGAAAATTGTAGGAATTAATTGCGCTGCTTTCATATGTGCCTTGAAAAAATGTGAATTAGTGTTTGTGAAGTGCTCTGGAACTGTTTAGCTTCACACGTTAGATATTTTAATTCAATAATAAATTAATACAAACTAAAAAGAAAATCGGTGCTTTGATACCGACTTAATTTACATGCAGTAAGCAAATAGTTACGTTTTATTACAGTTAAGCGATTTAATGAATGTTATTTTTAACTTGCATCTTTACAAAGAAACTTACAGAAATCTAAACAAATTGCTATTCGTATTTTAGACAAATGAAGTTCTCGTGCTCTCTTCACATAGCAGAGCACATCTGCATTGCATGTGTTATAGATTAATTTTTGTAGGGCAGGTTATCTTTGGCAACACGATCTTCACAAAGGGTTCAGATTTCTTGATTGGGAATCATTTGGTAGTGGCTATTTGGGGCTATGTTGAAAAATGGAACAGTAAAAACACTTCATTTTTGTAATTTTAAGTGCAATTAGAGAGGAAAAGCAAATATGCTTGAAGCAGTGAAAACTACAGGAGATGATGGTGCATCCCAGGCTCTCTGCCCCAGTCTTGGCCTGGTCTTCTTGTCTCAACCTGCCCAGAGAATCACTACAATATCTGTGTTGATATAAACCATCGTTCTGAAAGTGGTATTTCCAATAGGTACACAATTAATTTCTCCAAAATAACTTGGTTTAGCGTTGCCCTGTTTCATGGGTGGATGTAGAATGGGTGAGTCCTCATGGACCAGGTTGTGGACATGGTGTAGTAGCCTAAGAGGGGAAATGTGTCTGTGTTTGCAAGACAATATAACAAATACCAGTTTGCAGAATCAGTTGTACACAAGATGATATCAAAATCCATGGATTTATTCCCATTTGCAGCACAGGAGCATCTTGGAGCCCTGAGATGATAAAATCTTATAGGATATATGGATGAAGTTCAGAGCCCACGGCTCCACGTTGACGCTGTGCTGGTTCTAGGTTGTGTGTGTGAATGGAGGGCTGGGGGAATTTGAGCTCCTCCTTTGGGTTTCTCACTTGATTTCTCCAAAGCTGCCCAATTTGTAGGTCAACAGCACTCCCAGGTTTAGTTTTAAATCTCATGATCCCGAGCCAAGACCTCAAACCAAAGGTCGTGATGAGTTGGAGATATTGATGTTAGTAAACCTAATTTATAGGTATAAATTGGAAATTTTGCTTTATCAACACCTGCGAGTGAATCCTTTTTCTTCACCTTATATTTTGAGTTCATTAATACCAGAATGACACTTTCAGCATATCTGTAAATGTTCTGGAGTTTTCTGCAGAACCTCCCTGCCCATTCCAGTCTAACCATGGCCAGACGGTCCTGCCTGAAGTCCCAGTGTGATTAGGAAACTACATCTTCTCTGATTTATTTAGGAAGTGTGGGCAGGTTTGTGGGTCTTGTTAGCAGGACAAGTCAGAAGAGCTGGATCGTAGCAGCAGCTGCATGTTTGTTGAGTTCCATCAAGGAAGATTGAGGTAAATTGAATTTAATGTTTTTGTTTGTTTCTTTGTCTGGAGAAGGAGGAGCAAGCTTCACAGGCTCCATCAGCTATGGCACTTCCAACAGACAATAACAAGAACTCCAAGAAATGGGGAAATAGAGGGTTGAGGTGGGACCAGAAGTTCCACTTAAGCTCGCATCTGCAGTAATTCCTCAGTTTGAACTCAGACAATGGGCAGTTGTGGTCTCTTGTCACACGTGGCCCTTCGGTAGGATTGTGGTTGCCGTGTGAGAGCAGAGCTCAGATCCTGAGCTCAGTCTGCAGATGGCAGCTGATGAGGACAATTCCAAAGACACGCAGGTAAAGTTTGTGCTGAGTACCAGCTCTCTGACGAACGAAATAGAGACAAGTCCCTCATTTGTCTCTATCTCAAATGGAAAAGTACAAATCTAATTTTCTGGCCCAGTCACTTAGAAATCGCAGCCCAGCTGGTGCATCTTCTCTCTGGAAGGGCTATTCTTCGTCCTTTCCAGAACACTAAAGAGTGTTGTATGGCATTAAATAATGATAAAATATGAAACAATTACCTGAGTTTGAAGTGAATGAGATAGTCGTTGGTGTTTCTCAGTTGCCTTGATCTGCATGTCTCTTGTATTATGTTTATAGTAGTTCTTTTGTGTACTGAAAGTATCCATGAAGTCGTTATAAAGCTATTTTTACATTTTTGCAGTTATTCCCTGCTCCTAAAACTGACATACTTGAAACAAAACAAAAGCATTTGTTTTGTTTTGAATGGGAAGTACAAACCTGGAGCAGATTCTTGTACCTGATGGTTAAACCTGTAGGTTGTAGAAATACCAAGAGGTGGTTGTAGCAGCGGAGGCGGCTGCGTATTCAGGACGTTTGTCTTGCCCTACTGTGGTATGGGCTCATAGATCACTGTGTGAGCTATGATTTATACCATTTATTTTTAATGTATCCTGATCCTTGTGGTCCCTTCCAACCTGGTGTTGTGTGATTCTTTCTGCGTCATGACGAAATACCGCTGGTAAGGCCAAACGTGGCCAAGACTGCTGCACTTTTGCTGTGCAGGTCTCTGTGTTCCTGATCGACATTCACTTGCCAGGGTCTGCGCTATCAAACCAACGTTAAAACGCTCTCTCCCTGCTCCCGTCTTGAAGGAGAAGGACAGGAGTCATTAGGATGAGTTGTTGTGATGCTGCAGACTTGGTTACGTGATGGACTGAAGTTTGAATATTGTGTTTTAGTCTCATTTATCAACACCTCCAACATCTCCTAAGTGGATTTTTAATGTTGTTATAAACGCATGAGGCTTTATCTGAGGAAAATAAATATGCAGGGGGCATATTTGTGTATGCACATATATTCTGAATATAGGCAGATTTATTAATCTTCAATTATGTCTGTCCATATAAGGAGCATTCAGTTACTCACAAGTGCAAAACATGACTTAGAGATGAGGAAACGTTCGCCACTCTGTATTTTTATTGGGAATAAAAGTGGTTAAGGTATACTTAGTACGAAGCAGAAATGTTACGGTGATCAAAGTTATTATCTTCATATCTTGGAACTGAAATGGGCTGTAGGGACTGAAGCTGGCCAGGCAGGACCTCTGCAAGGAGGGGAAGCTT
>NC_092527.1:41640000-41697500 GCF_037038585.1 Patagioenas fasciata
AAACTAAATGTGATGTTAAAATTATCGACTCAAGCAAAACGTGAAATACAAATGTTGCTGGTGGGGTCTGTGGCAGGATGCAAACCCCCCTCTCTCCCCCTCCCTCCTTCGCTATGGAAGGAGCAGGCACATCTCCCTCTCTCTCTGCTGTCTGAGGTTAACGGCTTCTTTTGTTCGGCCCCAGACCCCCTGGCCAGGGCCATTAGGAGAAAGGAGGCCGAGGGCCAAGGAGCGCTGGGCGCCTGTGGGCAGTGTGGGGATGTTTGGCGCCTTCACGGGCTCCCCCAGCCGGTGTGGGGATGTTTGACGCCTTCAGGGGCTCCCCCAGCCGGTGTGGGGATGTTTGGCGCCTTCAGGGGCTCCCCCAGCCGCTGTGGGGGTGCGGAGAAGCTTCTGGAATGCCCAGTCAGATCTGATCAGCCAATCAAAACGGGACTCTCGTCGAGACTCCGCCCATTGTCGCGGGACTCTGGGAGCCCCCCTCCCCTCCCCGGGGTGGAGACCCCGCTCGCCTTCCCGCCACCAGTGTGAGGAAAGTTAACCCTCGCAGGATTGCGAGTGTATTACACATTTACCCCCGCACAATCGCGAGTGTACACTTTCCATACTCACTACGAGTACGTGTATCTCTTTAAAATAATCCCGCATCGTGTTCAGGCAAGTGTGGACTCCTCCGGGACTCAAAGCATTGTTTTGGTGAAGCCGTGTGCATGCACTCTGTGGACCGCCTCTTGTATTAGTTGCTACCCCTTAATAATTCTCCTCAACTGATATCCGAACCTGTATTTAAGTCACTTCTGGAGTGCTGAAACCCTGCTTCTCACCAGTTTAATAAAAGTTGTTTTGGACCCTGTTGTCCCCTAAACGAACCTCGAGGTGTCTCCGTGGCGTATTTAGGCAGAACTTGGTGCATTTTGAATAGGAACACTATATGAATCGTTTTTCATATGCAATTATTTAACTTTTTAAAGCTTTTTCCCCCCCTCTCTTATCAAACTAAATGTGATGTTAAAATAATCGACTCGAGCGAAACGTGAAATATAAATGTTGCTGTTGGGGTCGTTTTTTCTGCATGGGGAGAGCCCATTGCGCTCGGCCAGACAGAGCCCTCGGTTCTGGAGCCTCAGACCGCGACAGGTGCCGGCAAGATGAGCCGTGAGATTGTGTTCCCGTGCACCAAGAACGAGACCAAGATTATCGGAGCATTTATATTCATGGGAGGGAAGGGATGCTGAGCCCCACCAACCTTTCTGGGCACCTCAAGGGAGCAGATGCATCCTTACCTCTTCACGGTCCCTGTCTACTTAGACCTGCTCGGTAGTGAAAACATGGAAAACAGAACCTAGAGGCTTTTTTTATAGCTTGGGCGTTATTGGAATATTTGTGTGTGTGAAAAATTTGGCGATGTTGGACCTTCAGCAGCAGCAGCAGCAATGGGATCAGGCAGCTTTGGTGTGGATGGAGAAGGCAGCGTTGTGGGGTGCCTGCGTGCACTGGAGTGGTTTGGATGATGAGAAACCCTTGGAGAAACTACTTATTATCATTTTTGTGGTCTTTTTCATCCAACATCGCCCTTGTTTGGTTGGGTTCCTAGTGGAGGGAGGTTTAGGTTTTTAGTTTCGGCAGCGACGAAGCTGCTGTCCCACACACCGGGATGCTGTGGTTAGGAGATCCCACATCATTTACACACGCAGTGAAGGGTTTTGTTCCTCTGAGCTTCCTAATTCAATAACTCACAGTAGCACAACTTGGTTGGTAAAACAGGAGAGTAAAGTTTGAGAGGAAACTTGGGATTTTCCATGCACGGAGACTCACAAGAGGCTGAGACGTGCGGAGATCCCTGCTGGGTCGCAGGAGAGGGGGACCCTGCGCTTCTCTTCCACCCATCGAGCAGATCACTACAGGTCGGTAACAGCAGAGAAACGGAGACATTTCTGTTTATGGTCTGATTTAGCATCACTGGGCCCAACTGCAGCCGGGGTCGTGGCGGGGAAGAAAGGAAACACAAGGACACAACGTCGAGGAGGAGGAGGCGCTGAGCTCCCCGAGCGCGGTGGGGCAGGGACATCTCAGTGCAGGAAAATGAGGTGGATGCTCAGGAATCGGTGCAGAACTGGTGCCCGAGAAAAATAAATTGGTTTTACGCTTACCTCCATCCCCTCTGCAGCGTCAGACTTGCCTGCCACGTTTTGTTGGCTGGGGAGAGACTGGTGTTTTCTCTCTTTTCACCCAAAGCATTTGTTCTCCTCTCCTGTAGCAATTGCAGCTCGGCGCATTACCTACAGCTCAGAGGATAATCAGGTGGCTTCTTCATTTAACTGTACTGCTGCTGCAAACAGCTGCACAAATCACCTGGCAGGGATGCTGTGCAATGACATGGTCTGTGCCGGAGCCCAAGAGGGACTTGTCAAGTGCTTTGCAATTTCTTCCATCTTACCGGTCCGTGGATTCCAAAACCCAGCCCCAGCTTGTTCAGCGATGTCGTGGCATTCAAAATCTCGTATGAATATTTAGCTTAGATGAAGCTGCTAATGCTTAAGATGTCGTTAGTTCGCATAAAACCTTGCTAGGGTTTGAATTTGGAAGTTTGCAACATGCCGTGGATGCGGGATGTAAAGGCCTGGTGCTGGGCGTCAAACTCCTCGTTTCCATCAGCTCTAAAATTATATCTGCTCTTATAATTGCATAGCAAACTGCTATTAAGGCTACTGCTCAAAAAAATGGGTCAAAATAACAGTTACCACTCGAGTAGAACACCCACTGGCTTCCAGGGAGTTTAACCTGAAGAAATACTGCTGGATGAGGCCCAGGGAGAGTTTCTTGCTTCTAAGGATAGAATTTGGCCCCACAGCCCCTTCTGCAGTCTGAAGGGATCTGCGTTTAAAACTGCGTTAAACTACAGATCAGAAACAGCTCCCGTTAATTGGGTTTAACATAGCTTGGCCACTTAATGTGTGCCAAGCTGAACATAATATACATTTAAAGAAAGCGTGTTGGTGCATTTTTTCACTTAAGTGATACAAGTGTATAGTATGGTTATAAATTATAGTTGTGTTTATGCTTTATTGTATTACATATTGCAAACACATGCACAGGCAATACATAGAAGCATCCAGCCCACGTTTCCATACTGCTCAGAAAGGGGAAGGTGGTGACCTGTGGGGAGCACCAGGTGACACCCGAGCCACCTTATTGAACCCTCCTGTCTGCTCTCACAGTTCTAATATGGACTGGCTCATACTTATGAACAGGTGTTTGGAATTTCATTAGGTATTTACTCAGATCTGTGGAACAGTATTCAGAAAATAGTAGGAGAGTTGGTGCGTGGTCAGCAACGGGCACTGCAGGGTCCGTGTCCACCAGAGGTGCTGCTTGTGGGGAGTGGTGAACTTCAGCTGGTGGCACTGCTACCTGCTGGTTGAATTTGGGGTTGAATTTTTCAATGCTTAATGAGATATACTTAAACAGTTGCTAGTTCTGTAGTCAAAATGTACTGTAGTTGACCTCAATTTACCTAGAGGTAAGTGTAGAATGAATGTAGAATGCTTTCTCTACTGGAGAAAAAGGTTTTCAAAGAATATAGAATGATTTTGATTGGCAGAGACCCTCAGGATCATCAAGTCCAACCTTAACTTAACTGGACCGCTAACCCATGTCCCTAAGAGCCTCCTTTAGTTGTGCTGCTGCAATACGCACTAGAAATGCAACTTCATTGTTCAGATCTATGGTACAGGGGTACGCTGCCGAGAAATAATAACGTAAATAAACAGTTAAAAAGTGTTAAAAAGCCCCTGGAGGCTCTGCAGAGGGTGGCATTGGGGGGTGGACAATCAAGAGAGGTCCAGCTCATCTTGGCCAGCAGTCCCATGGGGTCAGGTCTGGATGGTATAGAGATGACATGTTTAGGTATCAATATTAATTCAGCTAATTAAATGCAATCATAAATAGGACGGAGCGTGGGAAGCTGTGACATGAATCATCTGAAGGGTGCAGAGTGATGGTGGGAAAGGATAACGTGGCAGTTTGTCCCTGTCTGGTTTGAAGGGGTGGGAAGAGACCTCAGCTCAGGAGGAGGAACCTTGAGGAAACCACTAGTGCCAGCTCCCAAGATGGGTGGTGGGAGGAGAAACAGGTGCGTAGGGTGTTGTGTGTGTGTGTAGGGTGTTGTGTGTGTGTGTGTAGGTGTTGTGTGTGTTCTTGGTCACAGTCCTGATGAGCATCTGGATTTTTCTTCTGCAAGGAATTTTTTTACAAAAATATTTTTTAAAATATACCTTTTTTAATGCTTTGGAGGGAGGGGATTTCCCTGGGACCCGTGTCTCCTGAATGGAATTGCCGTGCTTTTGACTGAGGAGTTTTCTCTAACTCCATATCCAGAATAACAGGCACAGAGGTGCTCTCACAGGTCTTGGACTAACTAGAGGTGGAATTATGGGAAATACTTGTCTAATCCCTCCATTATTCACCTGTTAAAATGGAATATGATTTTGTTGGAAGTTTTGCCACTTTCATTTTTATGAGTACATTTTTTACTATAAAGTTGATGATGGATTATAAAAAGTCGATAATAGATACTCTCAAATAATTAGATTATTTTTGCGTCTTTGTTCATAAAGCTCAGTCATTCAGAATCACCCAGGTCTGTGCTTTGGTTCATCTATTTAAGCAATCATAAAGGTGAAGTTTGTTATTTTCAGTTAGGCACATTTTTTCTCTATAGTATATGAGGTCGTAGTCGTTTCTCAATGATTTTGGCAAGACAGTTACAGCATCCTTAATATTAAGCAAACCTTCATTGCAGTGAGATGTTTGGACTATTTTATGGGATGCAGCATCATCCTGCTGTCTCATCTATATTCCTTTATCTAGATAGCCTTTAATAGCAACTAATAATTGCATTTTTGCCATAGAGTACCTATGGTCAGGGACTTGCAGCTGTTGTAAAGGGGAAGAAAAGCGCTTCTCGATCTGCATTATAACAAAAGCAAAATATAATTAAATAGTTAAGACACTAGACAAGAATTTCACGTACCACTTGTTAGCTCGGTCTAGGGTAGGTTGATATTCAGATTGCTGTTTAACAATGCTTGATATGGCTCTAGCTGCTTAGTTAAAAGCAAAGGAGGTTCAAAATGGCTAAAAATTAGCACTCTTACTTGTATTAACTGTTTGTATAGCTGCCTGTTGTCTGTAAAAGTCCTTCAGTTTGAATATGAACCTGTTCTTAGGACCAACAACCAAGTTTTCTGGATGAGGTGGAAGCTCACGCTGCTGTTTTGTGGATAAATTAGAGTGTTTCTGAAGTATTGTGCTTGCTATTTGACCAATAGTAAATAACAGTGAGAACCGATAAGCGTAAAAACAAGCAAAAAAGTTGTCTATGTAGTACCCCAGACAGGATGGGAAGAAAGGTAGTGAGGAGTATTTAGAACTGTTGGCATTTGAAAAAATCCTTGGGAAAAAATAAATACTAGATAGATAGATAAATAAATATATATGTATGTAAAACCAGGAAAATGAGCATTCCTGGCAAACAATTTACTATGCAATTAGCAGGGCTGATAGGAATGTATAATGATGACTTTTTTGACCAGCAAGTAATGCATGGTGTTGTCGTTTGGAGGAAAACATCCAAGACAGTGTTCACCCATCTTCTGTCGTTAAACCCTCTCAACCTTGGTGGTTCCAGGACATGGCGGATGGAGGTGGGAACAGGGACCGGACCCTTGGGCCACCTTCGCCCCCACCTTCCCACTGCAGCTCCAGCTCCCCGTGGGGATCAGGGAAGTGTCTGTTTTCATGTAAAATCTGACATCTGGGGGACAGCAGGGTGACCATGAGCCAGCACTGGGCCCTTGTGGCCAGGAAGCCAATGGTACCTGGGGTGGGTTAGAAGGGGGTGGTCAGTAGGTCAGAGAGGTTCTCCTGCCCCTCTGCTCTGCCCTGGGGAGACCACACCTGGAATATTGTGTCCAGTTGTGGCCCCTCAGTTCCAGAAGGACAGGGAACTGCTGGAGAGAGTCCAGCGCAGCCACCAAGATGCTGAAGGGAGTGGAGCATCTCCCGTGTGAGGAAAGGCTGAGGGAGCTGGGGCTCTGGAGCTGGAGAAGAGGAGACTGAGGGGGGACTCATTCCTGGGGATCAATATGGAAAGGGGCAGTGTCAGGAGAATGGAGCCAGGCTCTTCTGGGTGACAACCAGTGACAGGACAAGGGGCAATGGGTGCAAACTGGAACACAGGAGGTTCCACTTAAATATGAGCAGAAACTTGTTCCTGGTGAGGGTGTCAGAGCCTGGCCCAGGCTGCCCAGGGAGGTTGTGGAGTCTCCTTCTCTGCAGACATTCAAACCCGCCTGGACACCTTCCTGTGGAACCTCAGCTGGGTGTTCCTGCTCCATGGGGGGATTGCACTGGATGAGCTTTCCAGGTCCCTTCCAACCCCTGACATTCTGGGATTCTGTGAAACTGTTGATCGCTTAGATGAGCAATAGCATCTAGCGACGTGAGTGGCCATAACACATGTTCCTTGGCGAGAGGACAGTCCCGGTCACCTTGGGGGAGGACGTCCCGTCTCTTTTGTTGGTGCAGAGGGAGGAGAAAGTGTCCAATATTCCCATTTGTACGATGTGGTGGGGTTCAACCTTCACTCCGGTGGCATCTGCTGCTCTGGATGACACGGGCATCCTCAGCTCGCAGAGGTTTTTGTGTAGCAAGAGAATTTGTGTGTGTTAATTTTTACGTGCATATTTTACAGCCCTTTATAATGATATTTAACGACGTAAAACGTTGGCACGCGCTGAAAATTGGTGAAAGTTCAGCCATCTAATTTGGGCAGGTTACGCTCACGGGCACTCACACTTGCAGACAGTTTAATAACAGTATTTGGCACCGTCTCTTAGAGCTGCTTAAACTAATTAATGCATTTGCTCCCTACAGGATGAAATTGAGTTTTCAGATACATTTATAAAATGATGTGCATGATTGCTAAATATTTCATTCTTTTGAACTATAACTTTGAGTGTTTTATGTGGGTACAGGAGCGCTATGTATTCTCCCATGAAAAATGTACAGCAGCCCCAGCCCTGGGAAGAGGATAAACTGTGGCCCTGCTTGTTGGAAGAAGATAATCTCTGTCCCTCTTCTAGCGGGTTAAGAGATGCTCGATAATTTGGGCATCGCTGCTTTTTCTATTCCTACAGGTTTCAGAAAGCTACAGGCCCATCAGGTCCCAGCTCATCACCTCCCCTGCCAAAAATGAGGGCAAAAAGGGGGATTTTTTGGACTCGGGCAGTCCCTGCGTGTCATTGATTTAAAGATGACATCAGGCACTAATTCCCGCAGAGCAGGAGAGGTTAACGCTCGTCTCGCCGGTTGGAAAAGAAGGTTAAGAAAATAATAAGGAACAATTTGAGTTGAAATAAACCTTTCTGAAGAAATCACAGTAAACAAAATCTGTTTGCCCAAGGAAACCCTCCTAGCAATCAGCTACTAACACAACTGCTTGTGCTAATGAACCCAAAGCTGTTAATGTGGTTTCTTCAGTTAAATTGATTCATGAATTTTGAAGAGAACATTATCTAATGAATTTTCTTTGAATAGAAAGCAATTAAAAGGACAAATCAGTCTGATTAACCCCAAAGTCACCCTACTGCCACAAATGGTGTACAGTTTGAAATTATATCATAAAAAACTAGAGCAGATTTGCTATCTCTTTGCCCTCTACTAATCCATGTAAATTAATGAACAACAAAGTTAATTTCTTTGATGACCCTTTTCTCGTATCACCTGGATTATGCTGATGTTTAATTTGCTTAATGTTATAATAAAGACTAAACAGATTTTTACAATGAAGTGATTATCATTCCCTTCAGTTAAGAAGTGATTTTTATTATTTAACACACACATAATGGTGTACGGGTTTCCTTTAAGAACAAAACCACATTTCACTATGTTCCTATGGTCTTTTTGTTAATTCACCAGCTCACTCCTCTCACTAAGTTACTCACTAGTTAGATCTTCAAAGCTTTTACAGGTGCCGTGGAGGAGCAATAGGTGTCCAACCCAACTGAAATCCACACAATCCTGGGTTGGGAAGGGAACAACCCTGAGATGCTGAAGCAAGCTGGGCCTAATGCCTTTGCTTAGTCATTATTTCAGCAATTGGAACACTTAGAAGCAATTTGCTGGTGAATTAAAATTAAAATAATGATACAGAGCCCTGTATCGTTAAGGATGTGCCGTACACTCAAGGTCACAGCTAGTCCTTACATTTCTATAATGTCTGCGATGCTGAGCAGCAGCTCGGGGGTCCCGACTATAAAGCGCAGCCGGGCAGGGTAATACGGAGCTCACTGGCTCTAGGGCTTCTGTACCGTGTCCCAGCTGAAGTTGGAAATGAGCTGGAGATGTGAGGGCTTGGGAAAATAGGTAGAGCCACTTATTTCTTCCCTTTTTAATTTGACTCTATGCTAATTTATACCCCGCCAATTTAATGGAAAAAACCCCCCACATTGTACGAGTTAACGGGATAATTGTACTTGAAGCAAATTAAAAATATAGGAAAATCAAAGCCTTAAATCCTTTTTTATAGTGATCGGCTACTTGAAGCGTCCCTTATAATAATGATGTATTTAAATGTAGTAATATAGGATACAATAACAGGCCTGTTGAAATTTAAATTAGAAAACTGCTGTTGAAACTCCTGCGTTGGGTCTGGTGAATATTTCATCTCGTTTTCCTCTTTTCTGCAGATTCCTTCACCAGACAAGTGCTGTGGACCCTGTTGAGGGACGTGAAGTTCGGCGAGGCCGTTTCCTACAAGCAATTAGCGGATCTCGCCGGCAACAGCAGAGCGGCCCGAGCGGTGGGAGGAGCCATGAGGAGCAATCCCGTAAGTTCACGGCAACTTTTAAATGAAGTCGAGGGAAGGTGGTGGATTTAGAGAGCTTTGCGGGCCAAATGTCGTTAGACTAAATTTATCTGCTATGAAAACTGGTCTACCACGAGTAATAAGGTCAGTAAGTGTTTTTAATCAGCAATAACGCACAACCCGGTTTAATGTGATTTATTCCCCACCGTTTGTGGTGTTAAGATTTGAAAAAGAAACACGGCGCTGCTTTAAATTCATCGACCTCTACTCACCTTGTTGTTTGCAAACTTTGCTGTATATTCTGAGGTGAAGGGAAGTCTTTATGCCCCAACACGGGCCTCGTTTTGGCAGGGTACGAGTGGCTTTGGCTGTGTCAGCAGCAGTCCGAACTCTCTGACGTGGACGTGTTTCTGAAAATGTGGAAGAGGAGGGATTTTATATCACATGGGTACACGTTAGAATCAGATCCTGAATTGTCAATATTTTCGGCATGCGCTCCGAATCAGCTGTAAGTGGCATTTCTCCATTAGACAGAGGTGAGCAGCCTGGATTTGAGGCAGCTGCAGGGAGCGGTGCTCTAGTTTGGGCCTGTGGATTTTGGAAGAAGCAGTATATTGTAACTCTTGGGCTCTTTGTCTGTCTTCCCAGTCATTATCTTTCCCTTGTAGTTGTCCAGGTTTAGATGTCCAGGTGTATTTAAGCACCTGAATCGCACTGGTTGCTATGGGGCTGGTGCTGCAGCCGACTGGTCCCAGTGCGAAGGATAGGAGCTGGTAAAGAGCCCATCGCTCTGTGTCTCTTCACTCCCTTCCTACTTCCCTCTAAAAGAATTCAAAAACTTTGATTTCTATTAATACCATCATGGCCTTTTTGACCATTCTTCACCATACTTTCCCTCATTACCACTTCCCCTGAGCAACATGTGTCTTTCCATATCCGCATTATTCTCCTTTTCTCCGGCGTTATACCTGCCGTAATCTTTGACCTCCTGTGTTGTTTTTACATTCACTCCTCTCAGTATTTTCTTTAATAAGGTACATAGGAGACTGCAACACGTAGTTGCAAAGTGGCTTAGAAGATCTGTTTTCACAAGATATCCAGTGGCTTTACATATAGAAATAATAAAGGTGAAGGGTTTTTTTGCAGTGCCACGTATTATCTTAATATTTCACCTCATTCATAAAACCAGCCTGTATGTTATGCGTAGTCAACCTGCATATTAGGGCTCACAGGTCTGAAGGACCATGTAAAGATTTATGTGGGAGATCTATTGAATACGTGCTCCCATTGAAGTACAAAAGGACTATGTGTGTATTTGCATGTGGAATATGCATGAAATTACAGATTAACTACGGGAGATGTGTAGTGATAAAAATGTGGCTTGGAGTGGGCTGGGCTCTCATTACAGCATTGATTTTTATTTTTTATCATTCTATTACGAAAGATTGGGGTGATATTATATTAAATAGCCTTTTTTCCCTAAAGCTATACGATATTATCTATAATTTGTTTAAAGATTTTCTGCTGGGGACAGAAAATGCCACGGCCATAGTATGGGATGGGAAATAACAATAATAAGAAGATAGGAGCCCATTTAAAAAAGAAAGAAAAGGCAGTAGATTTGCTGTATATTTTCAGAACTATTTTCATCCGTCCTCGCAGGGGAAAAAGCAGGAATTTTCACACCACAACCTGCTGTTACCGCTGCTTTGGATGCTGCTGCTCCACTGCAGCCTGAGGGCAAAGCTGGGTACATTTCTAGGCGGCAGCAATTACATCTCCTTTTGCTCAACGCCCTATTGTTATTCTTTGAGAACTGTTTCGTGTAGGTTTGCATTGTATTGCCTTATCTTAATGTGCACCGTATTATATTGGAAAGCATTCCATCATATTAAAATAGTTTGTATTGTCAAGTACAATAGAGCGTGTTGACGAACCGTAGCTTTACGGTGCTGATATGAACTGTTTCGTAGGAAAATCTGATATATGCTTAAAATATCGGGGTGTGCTGCTTTATTGAGCTCGGCAGCTTAAACCCATTAGACACGATGGGAGTTTCTGTGGCAGCGTGCTACCTGCCTGGAATTGCAGGGTACTTGTGGATGTTGTACGTGTATAAACACACTCACCGTCTGCTTATCAGATGAGATATTGAGCTTTGAATCTAACTAAACAGTTCATTAAGCCGAACACGTCATCTGGGCTGCAGCATCGTTAAGGTGCCGGCGCGGGACGCGGAGCCGCGGTGTTAACCCCGGCTTGGGGACGTAAATACTGGCTTAGAGGAGCAACTGCTTCCCAATAGTTGCAGAACTGCGATGTTTTGTTAAGCAGCAGATTAGTGAAGGTGACACCGCTGCACGCTTTTATTGCAGATGTGAAGTAAAAGTGAACGTTTCTATTAATGCTTGCTGCAGAGCCCATGCAAAGTAGTGAAATGATAATATGTTTGCACCTTGAGATGCTTCCTGTGATTAAAGGACTAGATTATAAACATGATGACTAAATCATAAACATGATTTAATGAGGAAAGTAATAACAGTGGAAGCGAGCGTTTGAAATAAACCCGAGCCTGGCGTTGCTTTGTTACTCGAATGCGTCGATGAAATTGCGAATCTCACCTTTCTCCACAAAATACCAGAACATTTCTCCCTTCTACAAATCAGGGGTTGGTCTTTAATTTTGGTAGCATGCATTCCGCAGGTTTCCCTTTGTAGTTGGGTCGCTTCACATAATTCATACGGTGACCTTCAACTTTATGAGAAGGTGGAATAGGTGCCAGCAGCAGCTGAAAGATGCGATGTCTTTGCCTCAATTTATGCCAAGGACATGGTGGGGATGGCTCACCTTTCGCGAGACAAACTTCAAATAGTTTGCCGCAGTTCAGATTGATTGCGAGGTCTGTGGTCCTCAAAGGGAACCCATAAAGTTCAATTAAAAATCTCATTAGACGAGTATAGGAGGATCAAAAGGAAATCACAGAGACTCATGGGAAATGGCAAATGTTGGGCTGATTAGTCCAAGGCCATCCTAAATGACTGTTCTGTGCCTTAAATAAGACATCTTCAGCGGTCTGCTAACAGCAGCCGTAGCTGCATACGTTGGTTTGAATAGTCTCTCCAGTTGTGTTACTCTTTAGGCTCAAGCCTAGCTAAGCGTCCAACTGGATGCTACCATCGAGGATATTGTTCAGCCAAAATCTTTTAAACATTGGAGGCTGGAAGGAGTAATCGTGCATGTTTGCGAAGATTGTGAAGGGTGGATTTGAAACGTCGCGGACACATCAAACTACTTGTGCACTGATTCCTTTGGTAGCTGCCAGCACCCGGGCCCACGCTGGGCTCTGTCGGGGAGGAGAAAACACGGTAGGACCTGACCAAAGCGATAGAGTGTTTTTTGCTACATGTGATTCTCGTTGTGTGTCAGAACTTGATTTTTCAGTGGTTTCCATCATGTCCTGACCAATGTGGCTTTGACACTTGGGCCGTTCCTGGAGGTCCCCAGCCCATCACCACCATAATGGGACACTCGGGTGTCTCCTGCCTCAAACTGAAAACTCGCGACGAGCGCAGCTCCACTCCATCCTCCCTCGGAATTTGCTAAACGCGGTTCAAAGCCGATCAATACCTTGTGCAGGGAGGTTTTTTTCCCCACCTTTTTTTTTTTTTTTGCTAAACAAACGCGTTATCGAGGAGTTTAGTTTATTCACAGATCGCCACGAGCGTTAATGACCACCCCAGCCTTGTTCTGCCACTCACCCAGATGGCTGTTGATAAAGATTTAGCATCATGTTCGGAGTGTCAGGGCTGTCAGGAGTGCTGAGCCATTTGACCAGAAGAAAAAACGCACAGGGAGCTATTGATTACAGCTTCTCGGTGTCACTTGTTCACCAGGATTTAGGTATTGATGAGGCTGCGAGTGAAAACAAGCGCTTTCCCTTGTGGGTCTCTACCCAGAAGAACAAAAGCGAAGTTGGAGGAAATATTCAGCCAGTGCCCGAATCAGAGGGGCTCCGGTATTGATCCCAGGGCCCCTTCATGTTGTTTTTTGTTGGAGACAAATCTATGGGTTTGGAAGTTTTATAGCATTTCAGGTAGGGTCTGTGTAAGTGATGGATTCATGTGTTGGATGAATTAGATTTCACAGCGTGAAGATTTCAGCAGAGCTGTAATATTATGAGCTGCTTGGATATTGATAAAAATGACATTAAATGTAGCCAAGGCATTAAAACTCCAGACTAGGGTAGCGCTCCCTCTAAAATGTCCTTAGGGCCCTAATAAATTTTAGCAGGTTTAATTATTTTAGTAATCTGAAAGTTGTCACCACAATTAAGCCAAACTGAAGCAATATTCAATATTTTTAAATTACAGCACCGATAGAGCCTTTGTATCGCATTTTCCTTTACATCTGACGCTGTGGAGGGTGACGTATGGGCACTTGCATGTGTTAGGACAAACTCGGTATGAAATTCTTTATTTCGGGCATGGAAAAAGCTACATTTATGTCATAACCTCCTTTTCTTGCTCTTCTTGAAGAAGTCATAAAGCAGGCGGGATGCCGTGGTGTAGAGCACAGATTTGATTTATGTGTAATTCACCGGTGGTATTGCCAACCCCAAATAGAGGAGCTTAAAAGCACTTTTTATTCAGCCTTGATTAACAATAAGCACCTGTACTCCTCTTTAATGTGGTAGCCCGTGGGCTGAGATTGAGATTTTAAACTTCAGATATTGAAATTACTTAATAAGACCGAGAGAACCCAAAAACCCTCCGGTTTATAAAGGTCTGGGCAGTAACCGTCTGGCTGCTTTGGGGTTCGTGTGTCCCAGCCTGAGCTGTACTGAAATAACTCTTAAATGAGATTACAATAAATCAGTGCAAAGTACATAATTTGTCTATGTGTCTATATATAAATAAATTACATTTTTTTAGATTTGAAATGCCCAGATTTGTGAAAACTGCACTTTTCAGTGAGTTATTGTTTTCACAGCTGTATCACCGCAATGGAATTGCTGTGCAGTTACCAAAACACGTACGGCGTGATTAGAGATGCTGTATTGCATTTTTTTTGGTGTGTACTTCAACTCTGATCATCACCTGCAATAATTTTGGTTTTTAAAAAAAAAAAAAACCTTAATGTACATGATCAACCTATTGTGTAATTTCTTGCATTGATTTTTCAGAATCCGTGACGTTGGGCTATAAGTGATACAAAGGAGAAGGCATGAGGAAAAAAGTTCTTAAGTTGGTTAGGTGTGAATGAAATCCCTCCTGTTGTAGGTTTTAAAAATTCACAACCCATTTTGGATTGACGTGCTGTTAAATAATAAATAGTGCCTTGTCCTCCTATGGAATGTTCAGCAGTGGATGCAGAGGCGCTATAAGAGATCTGCGAGTGAGCCCGGGGAGGTGCTGCTCTTACCACTTTGGCTTCTTTCCAAAAATGTGGCTCTTTCTGATCTCGGGGTGACGATGACCAGCTATCCTGTACCTCTCCTCTGCTTTTATGTGTGTTCTGGGTCTGCGAGGCTTTGTCCCCCACCCTGGGCTGCTCAAGGGTGCTGATGCAGGGCAGGAAAATCTGCTGCTTGTGGAGAAGTTTTTATAGATGAGATTTGATTTATCAGTTTTACCCTTTTAAGACTTTACATCCTTTTCTTGTATGAAAATTTCTCCTAGCGTTTATTTTTCACTAAGTGCTGGTCGGCATTTGGAGCTTGTGGCTGTTGCTGAACCAGGAGCATGGCCCCATCCTCATCCATGTCTTCATCCCTGTCCTTGTCCCCGTCCTTGTCCATGTCTTCATCCTTGTCCTTGTCCCCGTCCTTGTCCATGTCTTCATCCCCATCCCCGTCCCCATCCCCGTCCCCATCCCCGTCCTCATCCCCGTCCTCATTCCTTGTCCCTTTCCCTTGTCCCATCCCTTGTCCCTGTCCTCCTTGCGCACGATCAGGACCCCACCATGTTGGGCCTGATCATGGAACCTTCATTCCCTGTCCATCCCGTGCCACACGTCCCCTGGTTTAGGGCTGCATTTCTGGTCCCCCTTCCCGGCCACCACCCCCTTCACCTCCCCATTGGCTTCTTTCCCTATTTTTGTGTATTTTTGCAGATCCCGATTATGATCCCGTGCCACAGGGTGATCCGCAGCAGTGGGCAGGCCGGGAACTACGGCGGGGGACACGTCCTCAAAGAGTGGCTCTTGTCGCACGAGAAGCTCCAGAAAGAGAAGCTGGCACCGTGCTGCAGCTCAGCGAACCAGCCAAGGCATAAAACCACGGCCACTTGGCTCGTAACAAGCTCTCAGAGCACCCGGCACAATTCAGAACAAAAAAAAAAGCGGTAAATATTTGAGTGACATATAAATATAATGCAACATCCGAAGTGAAATGTGCGGTGGCACCACTATATTAAAAAAGCGGGATGCGTCCTGGGGGATGCAGCTCGTCTGCCCTTTCTTGTTTTTACATTTTACAGCAGAATGACTACAGCGGGCCAGCCGTGGGGTTTGTTCCCATCTCCAGACCTGGTTTGTTCTATTTTTAATGTCCATTAAGCTCGGCTCAGGCAGTGGGAGGAACGTGGGCACTGCAGGGCAGGCGCAGCCCCTGCCCACTGCTGCCCTCACCTCTTTTTGGTGCCTGAAATGCTGTTTTCCGTAAAAAAGGAGTTAAAGGAGCACATTGCGACGCATTCAAAAGCCAGTGGCTGTTGAATGGCTTGTTACCGGGCTTTTCTTTTCAGTTTAGGAGAGATGGGAATAGAAATTTTTGCCTTTGTGAACGGCGCAAGAAGCAGCAGGAGCTGCTGCCAAATTGTACGAGAGGTATATTTTGAATAAGAAATTTGCTTAGCGCAACATGGGCATAATATAGAAAAGCTCGTCGTGGTGGCATCTTTATCAGCAGCGCGTTTCCTTTTATAATATGATATTTTCCTTTAGATTTTTGTGTTTCTCTGCTATGCGAAGCTTCATTTCCCGTAGCCTCTCCGTAGGAAGGGTTCAAGTATTGAAGAGATATTAAAGGTAGATTTTGAGGTGGTTTAAGCAGGGCTCTCTGCGAGTACGAGCCACCAGGAGCTGAAATTTTCAGTATGGGAATCGTAAATTCTAACATGGAAATACTGATTTCTTTATGGGTTTTATCATATTTTCATGGATGTCTCTTTAGAAAGGCCATTGCTGGCCAAAAAATTATGATGTTACCATACGTTAGTTAATATAGTATTATTGATATCTTGGAATTACTTCAATAAAAAAACTGCTTTGCATGTACAAGTGTCTTTGTGAATGTTTATAAATAAAACACAGTATGTGATATATGGAGAAAATAAACTATACCCAACTGTACAATATAAAGCTGTATTTTTATCAAGGGTTTCTGGTGGCAATATAAACCACGAATGCAAAGCTCAAGTGGTTTGTACGTGTCACCAGAACCCTGAGATAAAAATATAGCCTTATAATATGTACAGTTTGGGTGTATTTTATATATATATATATTTTTTTTTTTTTTCCCTATAATACATGCTACCAACAAAAGAACACGGTAGCAAATGTAAACTTTAACCTTTCTCATATTTACATCCCTTGCTGTTTGTTTTTTTTAAGGTGTTTACATTTGCTTCTTTTCAGGGATGTATATTTAATTTTTGCAGGTAGCGTGAGCGCTGGTTTTGGAGGCGGGAACGCTTTTTCAAGGGGGAAAAAGAAGCAAAAAAATTAAAAAAACAAACAACGAAGAAAAAGGGTATAAAAATAAAGAAAAAACACCAACTTTTTGGCAAAAGAAGTGTTTTGGCTGAAGAGTTTCTCCAGGGTGGGGAACAGGCGGCGCTGTCCCCGCGCTGCCCGACAGAGGGCGCGCCGGCGCAGGGGAAGCGGCGCGGGCGCCCCCGGGTCCCCCCGCCCGCCGGCCCAGGGTCCCCCCGGGTCCCCCCGCTCACCGGCCCAGGGTCCCCCCGGATTCCCCCGTCCGCCGGCCCAGGGTCCCCCCGGGTCCCCCCGGATCCCCCTGCCCGCCGGCCCAGGGTCCCCCCGGTTCCCCTCGCCTGCCGGCCCGGGGGGCAACTCAGGGACGATCCGGGCGGTGTCCCCTTGTCCCTGTTACCACCCCATCGGGTTGCAGGGGTTGTGGGGTTGCAGTGCACCTCCAGCACCAGGACTGGCTTTTGCATCAGTAAAAATTAACAAAAATACTAATTAACAAAAGTAAAGACTATATATAAATTTAAATAACCCCAAGAAACTGCCCTACACAGCGACCCTGGTCCAAACCCGCAGCCCAGACCGGCAGCAGCCAGAGCCTCTTCTGGGTGAAATCACAGCAGTTCATGCAAACACAGAGCTGAAGGGAATGCATTAAAACACCGGCATCTGAGTATCTCTCTCTATATATGTGAAAAAAGAAGAAGAAGAAGGGAAAACAAAGCGGTTGCGCAGGCAGCTCTGCGCTTTCTGCCTGGAATTGGGTTCCTCTGACCTATCGAGTTTCCTCCCGCTCGGGCTCGCCGCGCTTTGAACTGCTGACACGGAGACACTGTGCAGCCAGGCACGACAGCTGGCTCGGCGGGGCTAATACCAACACATGCTGCTTTCGCCCATTGCCAGAGACCAGGATAATGAAAGATTCAAAAATAATATTTGTTTTGGCGGAACTACATTTATAATGAAATAGATGCCCTTGACCATGGAAGAAACTGAATTTTGCGGCGGGTCATTCTCCCCCCTTTCCCCCCTTTTTTTTGATTTTCCATACAAAACAGGCTCCGCAGCCGGTCTAAGGCCAACAGAAATATTTTTGAAGGACTCTGTTGTATTTCCTGCGTCGGATTTACAGCAGAATCGCAGCTACACTGGTTGTACTGTTTAACGCCGGAATGAAAAGCGCAGATTACATCCTATGTATCAATAGCAAATGGAACAGGGCCCCAGGCTTTAGGATGGTTACAGATCAAGCAGAGTTTGCAACGTAATGAGCTCATACTGGAAGCATCTTGCACAGAAAACCGACTCATTGTAGTGCTGGGGACATTTTTGGATACGCAACTGATTTGTTTGGAATTAAGGGGAATTAGTCATCTGATCAGGGCAAGAAAGATTTGGCCCTTAAAGTTTCCATTTGATTTTTCTGAGCGGTTCTTGAGTGGTACTTGATATTTGCAGAGTGACACAGCGGTTGGATAAGGGACGGTGACGTAGTCGGAAGGACAGTGCTATCGCTTTCCAAATTATATTAAGTTATAGACAGTGAGCAGTAATTCTAAGCGAGCTTCTGTTAACATCACAGATCGTTGTTTCTGCTACAAATATCACAGATTGTTACATATAATATTTTTTCCTGATGTTTAACCAAAATTTAAAATCGTAAACTTGATGGTAAGTATTGCACCCAGGTCAAAGAGATCGTCTCGGTATTAAAATGTTTCTCTATTGTGCAAGGTGCAGCTGCAGATCTGCTTCTTTAAGGAAAATGCAATAAAATAATGAACCTATGGAAAGATTGCTTAAAAACTTAAAGCGCGGTAATCCAGTGGGAGTTCTGTAAGATTTATGGACTATTTCAGGAGTAATTTCTCAGTAAGAATCTTAGAGGAATGTAAAAATCCTCGAAGAATTGCATTTACAGATTTAATTGTAATTCCTTTTATATTCTTGCAGAAGTTGAATAGCGATATCGCTCCAGGTTCCTCTGCACCCGTCCAGCGCTGGCGCGGCGGCCGGACCCTGAACAATGGAAACTATTCCTGCCCGGCCTCCCCGGGACAGCTCAGTCACCCCGTGTGCCATTGCAGCTCCTCACAGGGCTCTGGGGGCTATTTTTGTGTCAAATATCATGTGTGGGGTATGAGTAACAAACAAATACGTTTGCTTTGTGCCTTGGAAAGGGAAGCTTTTCCCAATTTCTTCTTTTTTCCTTCTTTTTTCCTTCCCTTTTTCCTTCCCTTTTTCCTTCCCTTTTTCCTTCCCTTTTTCCTTCCCTTTTTCCTTCCCTTTTTCCTTCCCTTCTCCCTTCCCTTCTCCCTTCCCTTCTCCCTTCCCTTCTCCCTTCCCTTCTCCCTTCCCTTCTCCCTTCCCTTCTCCCTTCCCTTCTCCCTTCCCTTCTCCTTTTTCCTTCCTTTTCCTTCTTTTTCCTTCTTTTTCCTTCTTTTTCCTTCTTTTTCCTTCTTTTTCCTTCTTTTTCCTTCCTTTCTCTTCCTTTCTCTTCCTTTCTCTTCCTTTCTCTTCCTTTTTCTTTTTTCTCTTTTAGCTTTTTCTCCTCTCCTTTCCTCTTTCTGTTTTCTCTTTTCTTCTCTTTTCTCTTTTCCCTTTTCCTTTTTCCCTTTTCCCTTTTCTCTCTTTCCTTTTTCCTTTCTCGTTTTTCCTTTTTCCTTTTTTTCCTTTAAATTTCTTCTTGTGTTTTTCTTTTTTTAGTTTATTTTTCCAGAACACCAACCCACCCTGCGAAACCTTCAACCTCAACCCTTTCCCTCCGCAACCCGCAATACCCAGATCATTACCTTTCACTATCACTGTTTTTCTTGCGCGCCATTTTTAACAAGGCATTGTACATATATATATATTTTTCCCCTAGTGTTCCAAACCCCTTTTCCCCCCCAAACCCTCCCTCTAGGAGCATCAAGGGGCACCCTTGGCCCCCATCCCTGCAGACCGAAGGCTGAGGGGACGACGCCACCTCCATGTCCCTCTGCCCCACTGCGGGGGTGCAGGACGGAGCCCCCTGATCCAGACCAGCCCCTGGTCCGTGTGAAGTAACGTGCGGGTGGCAGCACCAGCGGGTCTGGGGGCGCGGGGTGGGGGGCCCAGCCTGGCCGGAGCCGGCGTAGCCAGGGGTCTGGGCTCCATCAGCCGCGGCAGCGGGGAGGGATGCGGTAGCCGGACCGCAAGGTGACAATTGACACTGGCAGCGCCTTGGCTTGATGAAAGGATATTGTTAACAAGGCTTTAATGTTTCTCATTAATGGCTGGGTAGGGAGGGTGAGGTTGGGTTTTTTTCCATTGAAAAAAGCCAGAAGACAAAAAAATTCCACCTGGGCAGTAATTAAGATCGATCCCTTACGGTGCATTTAGTTATCAATTTTTTAAAACCTCTTTAAGTGGCTTATTTAGTTATTTTAAACAGGGCTTTTTATTTGTTGCAGTGAGGAGTCCCTGAGCATACAGAGAACTGTGAGGAGCAGGGGGGACTCCTCCTGGGACCTTCTCACCAACCTTCACCCAGCCTGCAGCAAAGCGGGTGCTGCTCCATCACCTGCACCCCGGCCATGGATGCTGCTCCATCACCATCCATCACCTGCACCCCAACCATGAATGCTGCTCCATCACCTGCACCCCAGCCATGGATGCTGCTCCATCACCATCCATCACCTGCACCCCAACCATGAATGCTGCTCCATCACCTGCACCCCAGCCATGGATGCTGCTCCATCACCTGCACCCCGGCCATGGCTGCTGCTCCATCACCTGCACCCCAGCCATGGCTGCTGCTCCATCACCTGCACCCCAGCCATGGATGCTGCTCCATCACCTGCACCCCGGCCATGGCTGCTGCTCCATCACCTGCACCCCAGCCATGGATGATGCTCCGTCACCTGCACCCCGGCCATGGCTGCTGCTCCATCACCATCCATCACCTGCACCCCAGCCATGGATGCTGTGAGATGCTGGGGCAGCACACGGAGCCCGTCAATCTGGACATGACCTGGTGTATATTATTTCAGGTGACATTCCTCTTCTTTTGCAGAAATTATAGCTAAAAATTGCAACCCCTTTGTCTAAGGAAGAGCAACCTTGCGGTGATGTAATTTTTGTTTTCCCGTGGACGCCGCGATGACCTAATTCCATATAGAAAACTTGGGTCCCTGTTCAAAGTAGGATGTAGCAGTTATTCTGTGGTTTGGACCCGAGCTCAGCAAAGCTCAGCTACACCCTTGGCCACGGGCAGGACACCAGGAGGGGGAATCCCGAGTGGTTTTTGATCCAGACTTAGCTCAAATCTTTAAAATTCTGGCAAGCAGAAGGAGAAGCCGTTGTATTTCCATTGGTGCACGCAGTGATGTTTTGAAAAATTATTGGTTGTATTAATTGTCTTTGCTGTCATGGCTGAGCTTTCCTGGGAAGTTCAATGTTGATCGTGGCCCAGAGGTTTTAAAAGTGCAAACCTCGAACATGGTCCTTATGTCTTCTTCTATTCTCAAAAGTATTTTATATGCTTTTAAAAATACAATCAGCGTGATGCCTAAGCGCAGGTTTAATTTTAGGGGGCAATAGGCAAGCAGCAATCTTTCAATAGTTAAATAACAAAATAACTGGTGCAATAAAACGATGTCTTCGTAACGCAGAGAAATACGTTTGTCCTTTCTGAACAAAACACTCGCAAGCGAAATTTAATCAGAGAACCGTGTTATCTTTCCAGTTATAGATAATCTGTTAAGGGGTTGTGTTAGCACATCACCCCGGTGTGCCTGCCCTGGCGTTGGTTCCTCTGCAGGCAGAGCCCTCCGGAGATGCGGAGGCTTTTCAGAGCTGGTGGAATGCTGCAGCGTGAGCTGTTGTCCCGAATCACCATTTACACGCTGAGTTAAAAGGGGGTGACACCGGCGGAGCCACATTGTGCAGCCAAAGGGACCCGGCGAGGTCAGGACTGTGCGCTAAGGAAGGAGAGAGAGAGAGAAAATGCCTTTAATTTTATCTAGAACCTGCAGAAAGTTGTCCTTAACACAGCCCCTTGGGTCCAGCGGCTAAAGCTGTTGTGTCTCTCTCTGTAACATCGCCTTATTTTGTATAAATTAGTTTGGAGGGAGCAAACCGCATGTGTTGGGACCTCTCTGTGCGAGAGGCTGTGACCGAACATCCAACCAACACCAGGTTTTCACCGATGGGAGGGTTTATTTGGGCTGGGGTGCGTTTTTTAAACTCCTATCCAAATAGCATCATCCTAAACGCTGTGTTGAGATTATTTGTTGGAGATGAACCGCTTCAGGACACGCAGCAGCACCTGAGCTGCCGTTTGGAGTGGGACCAGGAGAAGTGGGTTCGTAGAGAGGATTTCACCCTCTGCTTACTAAAATGTCCCGTTTTTAACAAGACACACAATTCCTGTTCTCAGGGCTGTTGGCCTTCTTATTTTTTCGCTGCCCCTGGCGACAGGGCGGGCAAAACTGTTCTGATTTTAATCTATAAAATGACATCAGTATATTGCGTAGATTGGTCATTGCAATAAACATTAGACACCAGAATTAGATCCAAAGGACAGGTGAACGTAGAGGAGTCGGTGCGTGGTTGCACAGAGCTCGTATCGGTCAGACTGGGCACAAACCTCATGAGAAAGGCACCGTATGAATAATGGCAGGTGAGTGTCCCCCCATGTCACAGGTTAAGAAACGTCTCATTTGAAGAATGAATTCTGCAGAGTTATATTTAATGTGGCCAAAATCAAACCGGGAAGTAAACCAAAAATTGATGTGCAACTGGTATATTGTTCACGAATGTTGCTTTAGCTACCGCCAATGTGTTTTGCAGCAGAGATTATAGAGCAAATGCAATTGAGTGCAGAAAGGACGGCTCCGGAATGAGGTCTGAACATCCAGGTATCACTTGAATTGGAGATCACCTCTGTAGCCGCAGAAACAATATCGGGAGACTGCAAACTAAAGAGATATCAGTATACTCCAGCGACTGTTCTACAGCACGTTTGTCCTCTAAAATGAGCAGACTAAACCCATCCGGAGCTGTTGAAGCAATCACCGTTTTGAGAACGAGCAGAGCGTTAATTGAGGGGTTCCCTGTCCCCAGCTCCGTAATCCAACCAGCAAACTGTCTCCAGCCTCCTGGTTGTCAAGGAAATTGTGACAAGGCAAATGTCAGATCATGTGGAGCCTTCTGAATTTTCTGACCCCTTCAATCTGTTTTCCAGCCTGGGTATGGCAAAGAAGCTGTGTCGGGCTAATTGGTTGTCTGTCTTCTCCAGGCAGTGGATGAAGTCCAGGTACATAATCTGTCTTTTTCAGACGAGCAGCATCCTCTCTTTCCCAGCCTTATGTCCTAATATCAACCACTGCAGGACCACGCTGGAAAAGTTCCTTTCTTTGCCAAAACTGGAGCAGAAGATGTTGAGGTCCTATGGTGTTTTATCTGCTGGGCTTCCTGTGCAGCCACTTTGAGCAACGTATGTATGAGTCTTACCAAAAAAAACCCAAAAAAGTCTGATTCCTCTCCACCAAAACACAAGATATCGCAGGAAATGATAGTTGGAAAGTGTTGCCCTTCCTTTTTTATTTCCTTCAACCGTTGCACTGTGCTGGAAGGTAGGATACTCTGTGTTCGAAACGACCTACATAACCATTGATCTTGATTTCGCTAAATTGCCCTGCTCTGTGCTCTGTAGCTGTTATCCTGGACAGCTGTTTTCTCAGGCTTTCTCTTAAATTGTTTCTTGCCATTGGCAGTAAAACAATATGTGAGGATTGTGGAGGTAGATGTGCTTTTTAAACCGTGGAGACCGTTTTCTCTGGAAAACTGGAAAAATTCTCTTTGGGAACTGTAGGGAAAAGCTCTATGAAAATTCAGATTCCAGAATCCTTTCTGGTGTCGTGTAGTTTTGTTTTGTTTCTTCTTTTGGAAGCAAAACCAAGTTAATACCATTGGTTTGAGGAAAGAAATGTTATGATTTTTGCGTGGCTCTTGCCATTTGCGAAAGGTTTAAGGGTACAACAGAGCCCTGGGGAAGGGCTCCCAAAACTCTCAGAGGGCACCAAAACGTTTTCAAAGGGTTGCTTGCTTCTGGGGGTTGGACTGCATTACGTTTCCTGCATACTTCTGCCAATCGCAATATTTGATCGTCAGCAATCAATCAGACTTGAATTTGACGATCAGGGGAGGAATTAAAATTTAGAGCCTTACAAGCAAAGAGGCAGCAGTTTGGGGTAAAACTGCCTGGAAACCTCAGAGCCAAATTCCCCCCAGACTTCAGAAAATGGTCTGATGGTGTTGTGCATTGCTGGCTGGTTTTTTGGTCATTTAATGCCAACAAATGTGGGCCTTTGAGTGGGGGTAAGTAATATCTAAAAGTAATAGGAAGCGTCCTATCTGTGCATTCACTAGTAGGCTCCTCCATAGAATAGATTGGGTTGGAGGGACCTTCCCAGTCCCCCCAGTGCCCCCCTGCCATGAGCAGGGACATCTGCACCAGCTCAGGTTGCTCAGAGCCCCGTCCAGCCTGGCCTGGGATGTCTCCAGGGATGGTTCATCCACCACCTCTCTGGGTACCTGGGCCAGGCTCTCACCACCCTCAGGGCCAACAATTTCTTCCTCATGTCCGACCTGAATCTCCCCACTTCTAGCTTAAAACCATCACCCCTTGTCCTATCGCAACAGGTTTTGCTAGAAAATCTGTCCCCATCTTTAGTATGGGCCCCTTTTCAGCATAGAAAGGTGGCAGTAAGGTCTCTGCGGAGCTTCTCTTCTCCGGCTGAACACCCCAACTCTCTCAGCCTGTCCCCCAGCAGAGCTGTTCCAGCCTCAGTCATTCCTGTGGCTCCTCTGGCCCCTCTCCAGCAGCTCCATGTGTGTCCTGTGCTGAGGACCCAGAGCTGGACTCTACTCCAGGTGGGGTCTCAGAATCTTTGATGTTGAACCCTCATGGACCCTGTGCAAGTTCCTCACCCATCGCTGGAGGTCCCAAGGCCCAAGGTGGGACACCGCTGGAGGCAGAGGCTCACATCTGGATGTCAACTTCTGATCACAACGAGCACAACGTGGCACAAACCGCTGCTCCAGATGACCAGCTGATGGTGGTTCCTCTCCATGGGCACACGGTGTGGAGCCAAACCCGTGACCTGCAGCTGGAGGATGGTGTTTCAGGTGATAAGATGGTAAGTATATGTAAATAATAAAAGCCCTGTGCATTCATTTCTTTGTAATGATCATATATACACTGATGGAAATGCAGGTGGCAATTAGACACAGGTCTCTGACCACTGATCAGCTACCGGTGTCACCGTCCCTGTCACCGACTGGTTCATCTCCACTTTAAAAGGGGGTTATTGGGATGGAGCACAGGGGAGGGGGAGAGGATCTGCAGCAACAAACTGCAAAAGCTCATATTTTATCTGAGGATGCTATAAAACTCGTCTAACCCTCTTGTACAAACACAGCAGAACTTTTCTGAGCGTGCAGTCCAAATTATTCCGACACTGCATTTTAGTCGAAGCATTAAAATTCAAGGTCTAAATACGTAGTTTGAAACTGGAGATGAGTATATGCACATTGCAAATGTAGATATATCTTGCTGAGTACACAGCCCATAAAATATGTAGTATAAGATCACTCATTTATTTAAAGATGCTTTTTACTTCAGATGGAAAATGACACAAATCTAAATATTACAATGCAAAGTAATGTGTAACTGTCTGTATGTTATAGCCTTAACACTATACTTTTGATGCAGAAGAGATATAGCAGCTGCACTTTAATTTCAAGCAAATTGATCCCAGATGTAAATGTTGTTTTGTTCCGTGGAAGCTGCCGCACAGGTAAAGCAAATATCATTGGTTTATAGTCCAACAGAGTGTCGCAGCAGGACTCAGCCTCTCCTGCCTGGGCACCCGTAACAGCCCGGTGGCTGCAAAAGGTGCCCTAAAAAGAGATAGCTTTGCGTCTTACCCTTGAAGAACACAACCACCTGTGATCTAAGGAGCTGGTTTGAAGCCAGGAAAGCTGCTCCGTTTGTCAATTATCCTGCAGGCAAAATCTAAATTTGGCTTGTTTTCCATTTCTTTTGCTTCACGTTTCCTAGAAGCGTTTTTCTCCCGCCGTATTTGTGTTTGGCGTAAAAGACAAAATAACCCAGCTGTATTTACTGACTCAGTAAGCCACTCCTTTCAAAGTAAAAATAACAGTAGTAATTCTGCTTCACTTTGCCTGGAGATCCCCCAACGTCAGTGGCACCGTGGGCAATGTATAAACAGCATAATGGTTTCTTTACCATCCCCAGCATGCAGAGAATAGCAAAGTCCAGATACCGTGCTGCCACATCTCATTTTTTGACCAACGAGGTGTTTTATTTTTTATAAAACAGGTGAACCCGTGTGCCCAAGGAGGAGAAACCCTGAAGACAGCGGCCCCAGTACCAGCGCGGACTCACCAGAGCCACGAGAAGATCTCGCAGGTCAATTATTTCTCCTTTTATCAATTGTTTTTTCAAATTACATATTTTTTTAGCTGTATGGGATCTGGCTGTGCAATCCTTCCCTGCACAGGTAACGTGCTCAGGACCGGCACTGCTCCCCTTTCCTGTCCCTCTTTCAACGAGCTGGATTACTCCTGGTTTCATCTTCTATTGCGAAGGCTGTGATTTAGTCAAACTAGGGGGGTGCTGTGTTTGGATGCTTCTAAAGCAGCATGGTTTGGACTGATATTTAGCTGGTTGAAGCTGAACATTCGAGTGCTTCTCCCCTTGATAGCAACACTGATTTAATTCTATTTCCTTCTGAATCAGTCTAGGCAAAGCAGCCCACAAGTTGTACACTGGATGCATTGCCTTTCAAATACCAAAATACCCAAATAGAGGTATATATAACATATATAAAGGTGTTACTGAAGGGCAAGTACCAGACAAAACTGTGGCACTTCTGCACAGCAAGTGCTTTTTTCCCCGCACAGCGCAGGGAATCGACTGAATCTGTCACAGATGTGTGTAAGATGTGTACAGCCTTATGAAGCAACTTCTGCAAGTATTTAGCAGTAAGACATATTGACTGTATCCTGAAGTCCTTAGTCAGACGAAACCTGCCCAGAGGTCAATGCGAATCTCGATTGATCGATTTCTTCAGCAACAGCTCGCTGTTTCTCTATGTTTCTGAGGCACGTACCTTTGGACGGAACACAAAATTAAATCAGGGCAGGATGTGGGAGGACACAGAGAATGTTTGTCCATGGGCAGGAAGGGTGTCTCAGGGAAAGTGGGTTGCGGGGGAAGGTTTGGAGCAGAATGAGGCGGCAGCGGTCGCTGAGCCCCGGCTGCTTGACAGAGCTGCTGTGCAATAGCAGGGCCCTTCCCTCAAATCACAGCTTGTGAAAACTGACATTTCCATTCAAATTACTCCAGTAGCCAACTGCTCCCCGGCGCAGCTTCTTCTGTAAGTGACACGGTGACAGCGATCCAGGAATTTAAGTTGCTGTTGTCTGGTTCCAAGTGGAATTAGGAAGTTTGTGACATGCATTAGGAGGATGGCTCCTGGTCGCAGCCGCTGCTTCGTGTGTCTGTGCGATTGATCACAGGTGGAGCGCGGAGCACGGGAGGTTGTGTCAGCTCAGGAGAGCTGTCCCCACTCTCAACAGCCGCCTACTGCCTCCTCTCCTCCTCGTTTCCCACCGTCTGAGCAGACAACCACCGCTCCACTCAAGCTTTCCTGGCACCTCCTGGTTCTCTGAGCCTTTTTTAAGTCTCACTCTTTAATTATGATGGGCAGATCATCTGTTCTTGACGTGCACACCTGATGGTCACAAAGCTGGGCTCCCTCCTCTCCTCAGGGATGCCTCTTGGATACCTTTTTTCCCCCACAACTTGTCTTTCGTTGCAAGTTACCTTTTGAATTTCTGTCTGATCTTTTAAGCCTTTTCTGTTCATACAATAAGCCAGCAGATTTTGTGATTCGAGGCGTTTGCCGTACACAGACTGAAATTACGTGGAATTTTTGGCTGACTTTTTTTGTGTGTTACGTGATGAAGCAGTGAACTCCTTTGGTTTGTGATACTCGGCAGCGGAATTCCAGCGTTCGGTGCCAGAGCCAAAGCACTGGAGAGTGAGTTACCTGCCCATGCCTCGGAGGCTCCTGGACAATCACCGATCTGCTACCACCCCTCATTGAGGTGGCACAACTCATGGTGGGTCCTTTGTTTGCCGTGGTGCCACCTTTCAGAAGAGGGTCCCAGGACCCGTCTAGAATCTATTCTATGATTCTATCTATCAGGCTGGTGCGACCACACAGAGCTGGTACATCCCATTGGGACACAGAGTCACAGAATAGTTTGGGTCAAAGGGACCTTCAAAGCTCAGTCCAAGCCTGGACATCTTCACCCAACTCAGGCTGCTGGTTGGGGTCAGGCTATGGGGCCCCTTGTTCCACCCCATTCCTCGGCAAAAAAGCCAGACAAGGACATGGATCCTCCTTGAAGGTCAATGTGCCCCTTGTGAACCAAAACCAGCAGTCACCCTGAGCCCCAGACACAGATCTGAACCTCTTCAAGCTCGGAAACGTCCCCATCTGGATCTCAACCTGGCTTGTGGTCGTCTTCCCTCAAAACTCATTTTTGTAACTTGATAACCAGAAAATGTATCAATCTGTTATTAAGAAAAATGTCATTATAGAGTCATGTTTATCTACACCTCTTTGAGAAAAGCTAGGCCTCATTATTGCTGTCAGTCAGAAGAATAAGTAATGTCAAGTTTTTATAGCGAATTCATTACCGTGTTGGACAGGGAGTGACTCCAACCATATTTTGCAGAAGAGCTTTCCGAAGCAGAAAAGCTATGGTGTGTGCTAAGTGAGTGTGAGTCACAGTCTGCACTGCCTGACAACAGTCAATAAAGCAAATACATCGACTGCTTGTTGATTCGACACCGTGCGCCACCCACCAATGAAGACATTCTGTTAAATTAAGATTATTCCATCATTTTCAAATTAAATCCTTGTAGAAATATTGCATCTCAAATGCTCTGCAAAATGTTGTGTAACCAATATACTCAGAGGTCAGTTATTAGGGATATATATGTTGCCCTGGAGTACCAAACTACTGAAGGCGTACACTTTGATCTTACTTCCGAGTACCTGGAAGTTTGTTCTGGTTCCTATGGAATCTTTAGGGTTGGATTGTGTCTGCAAAGGTTTAAAAGCCCATGGAAGCTTCCTCAGTCGTCAGAGATGTCGCGTTGCCTGTGCTGCTGTCAGCTGATCATGGTCGAAGCTTTCAATAAATATGACTTTATGGTTTTCCACCTGCAAAGAAATGCAGCCTCACGTACAGGCTGCCATCGTGTTTATGTTCCTCTTCGAAGACACATCCATCTATCGAGAGAAGGTCTGACCGAGACTGTGGAAATTGCAGCTAAAGCAAAGGTGGGGGGTTAGATGTGTCCCGAACCAAAACTTGGTACAATTTTGCTGTTCTAGCCTTAAGGAAGGAAAGTGCAGTGTTACCCTCCCGGGGCAGCGCTTCTGAGCAAGGCAGGATGCTCTGGAGGTGAAAAAGGTACAGTCTTCATTTATTCTTTACCCTTATCTGGAATCACGAAATAATTTATTTGTGTGTTTCAAACCAGCTCCACGATGCCAAGGCCGCTGAGCTGGGTCTGCGACTTGGTCGCTGGCTTAGTGCTGTTGAGCAAAAACATCCTTCTGATACTAAATATTTCTTCAGAATCACAGAATCGGCTGGGTTGGAAAAGACCTCAGAGATCATCAAGTCCAACCCTTGGTCCAACTCCAGTCCATTTGATACGATACTCCAACTCCATTATCTGATACAATACATTTCTTCTTATGGAAGGGTCGTATCAATACAAGCCACCCTAAAACCAGGAAACAACATGAGAAAATGATCTGGTTGCTCAGTTCCACATGGTTGGACCTGCTTTGGATACCCTAATGAAGGCCACAAGCACTTTTCTTGGTGTGAGAGTGGTTGAGATTCGGTATCCCCACGAGAGATGCGCCATCCTTGGAAAGAGGGAACCCCCAGCCCCTGGAAACACCAGATATTGGGTGATGCACCCACCTCGCACCAGCGCGACCCCACGGGGACCTCCTGCCTGTCCCAAGGCGCTTTTCACAGAGCTGAAATGCTAAAAACCAGAAGAACCTCCCCAAACCAACCCATTAATGAAGTGTGTGCTGGAGGCTGTCAAAGAAAGAGTGAAAAATGACCAGCGCACAGAAAAGGAATTTAAAAAGTCATGGGTGATGCAGTGTTTGCAATCACTATTATAGAGCCCGTTTAGGCTTTTGATGAGAAATAAATAAAACCCAACCAGTTTGGTGAATATTAAGCTACTTTCTGAAGTTCCAGAAAACATCACTTGTTGTGAGAAGTAACAGCTTTAAATCTCCCATGGTCTGGCCGGAGAGGACGGGTCTGGGGCTGGAGGAGATACGCTGTAAAAATCGTGGCTTTCCTTAAATCACAGCAAAAGTAACAAAAAAGTGCTTCGATACAATGGTGAATAGAGGATTAACTGCACAGTGCTGCTGGTATTTGAATTCTGCAATTCACTCTGTGTCTGTTCGTCATGCCAGCAATAAAAATAACGTTTGGCTGCTAAGTGTGCTAAAAAAAGGGCTTTATAGTGCCCAGAATCTGTTTGTCAGCAGGTGGGCAGAAAGAGGAAAGCTTGGCTTATTTTATTTTCGAGGGTGGAAATTTAACGCTGGGAACCCAATTCATAGTTTATTTCTTATCAAAAGTCTGACCTCCCTAATTTTGGGAAAAAAATAATATATATATATATATATATTTATAAATATAGAGCCCATCCAGCCTTGCAGGGCGGGCTATTTATAGAAAATCTCTGCCTTTTGTCAGATTGTCGGGCTCTAACGATGTTGTTCCAGAATAAACCCTGTTGTTTGCAGCAGGAGAGGAAGAGTCCTGGGCAGAGCTCGCAGAAGGGGCCGGGGAGGCAAAACCCACCACAATCTAATCAGCATCTCTGGTCGTCAGGGAGAGACGACGTTGCATAAAGCAGACGCATCCAGGAAATAATGCCCGTCCAGTGCGGCCAGATGGAGTGCGTATATCCTGACAAAGCATTTGTTTTCATCAGTGTTCAATTAACATTATTTCTGGACTGCAAGCACAGTCCAGAAGTAGCGCGGGAATTAATCAGATTGCTGGTAGAAATATACATGGAGGTAATTGTGCGCTAGTTAAGAATGGCAGTTGTAAGAAATACATCTTAGCGTTTCTGTAGGATTATTTTGCGTATGGACAAACCAGAAAATGTTCATTCAAGCTGTGCTGTAGAGTGATGTTTTTAAAATTCCAGCTCTTTTTTGCACAAATAATCACCCAGAACAGCGCCAGCTCTTCCTGTCGGTTTATATACATAGAGTAACTGAAGAAAAGCTCCACCAGAAACTTTTATGTGTAATATAACACATGCACCATCTTATCAAAAGTTTATGATAGCAGAAATCTCAGATAAACAGAGGAAGTTTGTTTCTGGTTTGTACTTTGATATAACCCCGTTTATGTGCGGATTTGTGGGTATGTGAATCCCGTATTAAGTGAGCGGGGCTCTTCACTCGGGTCAAATTGCGTGTGTGCTTAAGTATTGCCTGAGACAGCGTCTCAGCTTAGCAGCAGGGTTTATTTTATTAGTCTCCGTCCTTCTGTGAGTTTGTTTGTCCAGATGCCCCGTGTGCCGCAGGTTGAAGTTTTGGAGTCCTGGTGTTGGCGTCGAGGGTGGAAAGCACCCGAAAACCAACAGAAGTTGGAGGCGTTGGTGGCAGGGACGGCTCTGACACTTAGAGCGGAGAGTCTGGAATTGCCAGAGCTGGGAAGTTTGCAGTTTATTTTTAAAATGAGAGACTTGGCGTTTGCCCGGCAAAATATTACAGTGTGTGGTTTGGGGTTATTTTAGCGGTGCCTCCTTTGTTTCAGTGGTTCTGTCAGAGCTTTCCCCCGTACTTGCAGCTTGATTTCTGCATACGTTGAGGTGACGATGTTTAATGCACACAGAACGCTCCTCAGAAGTGGGCGCCGGGTTCCACGCGTCAGTAGGTCCGACGGTGCGTGTCCTTCTGTACGTGTCACCGTCCCCGTGCTGCCGCTGATCCGCGGCCAGTGCAGGGTCTGGCCTGGCAAACCAAAGTCCCCTTTTCCTGCAGGGACACCGAGCGTCCGTCTGTCTCCTCCCGGCTGGGGTGGTGCACACTACGATAAGAGAAAATCAAATCTAAGCTGCGCGTGGCCAATAAATCTCAAAACAGCCGAGTATTTCTAGAAATATGGCTTTGGAAAAGAAAGAAAGAAAGAGCTTTAGCGGTGCCTAAAAATTCCCGGAAGGTTTTTGTGTCTTTTTCCTGCCACATCTCCTCCATCGTTGGTGGCTGCTCCAGGTTGGCCATCAGCACAGTCACCCGGGGACACCCAGGTGCCACCGTACCCAGCTGCCCGGTGCTTGTCACCCACCAGAGCTGCTGCATGTGAACACAATTCATGGTCAACCCACCGAGGTACTTGCCAAGCACCCAAAGCTCCCCCAGCATTGGTGCCGGTGGGTGCTGGAACCTTCTGATGGAGACTGACCCGGGTACCTGGGGACAGAGAGCAAGGGAAATGGAAACATTGAAATATGTTTAAAGAAGAATTCTATTCAATGAAATAAAAATATGTTTCCTTTTTGTTTTTGCAGTACCTGTAAGCAGAAGAGCTAAAGAGCGGTTGTGAAGGTGCTTCCAGGTGGGAGCAGTTACACACCAGAGCCATCCTTGGGAGCGCGCTGTGAAAAGCCACGGGTAAGTCTTTGCAAGCTTTGCCTAAACATTCCGTTTATTTATGATGACATTGTTCATTCCTAATGGAAAACTACTTCAAATAATACTTTGCATTTACTAGATGTTGTTAAAAATCAAACACGCATTAATTCACACGTAGTCCAAGTACAGGCACTGTAGAGAAGTTAGAAGACTAGAGCTGGGTTTTCATTTTCAGGCCGCTAATAACGCCCACGGCCCCATTACCACCGTTGCTATATTGCCTCCCGAATTGCTCAAGAGAAATACCTTAACATTTGAATCGTCATACCAAGTATTAAGAGGTTTTGTTGTTTTGTCCTTCCGCTCTGAGCACAGAGTAGGTGTAAGCAACGCGTCTTTAAAGCCAATGCATCTCTCCAGCCCTTACAAAACGGGAAATAAATAAATAAACAAGGAAAAAAAAAGAACCCAAGGGCTGGTAATTTAGTACTAGAAAGTTAATTCAGGAGACCTCTAACCTTCAAACCGCCACGTGACTATTGATTTTCAATATTGCGCGGGCCCGCGCCACCCTAAGCGTGTAGTTCAGCAGATTCCGAACAGTTTTTTCCTTATCAGTTCGGTCCCCGAGTACTTGTGCATTAAGACAACAAACACCGTTGGCTCCCGGGCTGTCCCACGGTGGCCCCGCGGACGTGCTGGGCTTCTAATGAACTTGGGCTGTTGGCGAACACGCCGGGTCGGGGGCTCCTCCACATCCCCCGGGGGCCACGGGGGGATGCGCTGGGCAGGGACGGCCAAAAAACCTCCCCTCCCTTCACACCAAAGCATTTATTAATATCTTTAAATATATTCAGTATTACCTATAATGCTATATTATTTATTATATATTATAATATAGTGTAATCTATTAAGTATTAAAAAATTAACATTTAATTATACTCCCCACCTTAACGTGGGGATGGAAAGGCTTCTAAACCCACTTTTTTTTGCCACCCCAAAAAACAAGCAAACGAAGGTGGAAATAGTGGTGATGCTCCAAGATGCGCTGATTGGGCGGCAATGCCAGGACAGGCTCATTTAAACACCTTCCTCCCTTCGTCATCACCGATTAGTTAAGCCAGCCCGGCCACGCGCGCAGCAGCCCGGCTCGGATGAAGATGTGTTTTAACCTAAAAAAGACTTCAGCCTTCCCTCCTCCCCCGGCTTTATTGATTATTGAAAATGTTACATCCCGGGGAGGAAAATGTCATTGCTTTAAATACCAGCATTAACAGTTGGTAAAAGTTCTTTTTCGCCGAGACGCGTGGGATGAAGAAAAATTAAACGATGGGAAAGACGGAGAAATATACAGGATTTAAAAGGAAAAATGTATAATTTGAGTGTTAATTTGTCCGAGGAGGAGCTTTGCTCCCTTAGGCGGCTCAAAAGCGCCCACGTCTCGTACTGGACTTTTTACCGGAACGGTGAAATATATAATGAAATTCAACAAGGAAAGTGGAAAACCAGCCAAATTGGTGCAGCAAAGTGGTTAATAGGATCATTAGCCTCCTCGCTGTATTTTTGTGGACATTGTGTGCCTGTGCCGGAGCCCTCGCGAGCAGATTGCAGGAACAGGCTGACAGTTCCCCGCTAACTCAGCAGCGCTGGGTGCAAACTGCCATCTTCCTGTGGATTTACAGCTGCCACTTCTGCTACTTCAATTAGTTCTATAGCACACAGATGTTGCTTAAATGTTGCTGCTAATGATACTGCAATAAGCCGAAGATTCATGCCATATTTTGAGGCACGTAAATTTCTCAAGTGGCACAATTAAAGTGGAAATATTAGGTGGGGAGAACTTGGCAGTCTCTCCAACTTGGAAAGCGCACCCGCTATGCAATAATGGGTCAAAAATTCATTCAAGTTTTACTGCTGTTCGGAGTTTTAAAAGACTTTTCACAGTTGAATGCAAAGTAGTAAAAAGCAGAGTATTAGGAAATGAGAACGCTGTTATTCAGACATGACTTTTAATTTCAAATTGGAATCACATGCTTACCTTCGCCGCCGGGGCCGCGTGTCGCCGAGATGCAAAAGGAATAAATGAAAAGTCGTCATTAATAAGGGTTTAATTGCGGCGGCTGCGCGAGGTGCGGCGTGGCGGCTGTGTTAGCGGGGAGAAAGAAATAAAAAATAAAAATGCTTCTCCAAATCACACGCAGAGACAGCATCAATCATTTCCCCGGCCAGATGTAGCCTCCAAACTGCAGCCTGACAACACATCTCCTGTTTGTGCAGCCACCAAGCAATTATTCTTTCCATTATATCTCCCAATGACAGATCTCCAAACCCAGGGCTGTAAAAATTAGAGTTTGGGCTTACACAGTTGTGTCAGGTCTTAACAAAGGGAAAAAAAACCTAAATATAAGAAAACTTATCATGGCTGCGGCGTTTATGGGCTTGTCAAAGTACATGTACATAATTTTCATCAAAATGTCCTTTACCTCATTTCCAATCCTTCAGGATTAGATTTATCAGCAGCTCATTCGGGAGAGCTGTGTGTGGCTCTTCACCTGCAGCAGGATCCGAGCGGAGTGAGGTTTTCTGCATCCCGAATCTTCGTGTTGTTTCAAACGCTGTTTTTACCGGGCTGCCCGAGCGGCTGAGAAATTTGAGCTGTAGTTCTTAAAAAATGGTTCTACAGCTCGGTCTCGTTCGGTCCATACTGCGCAGTTTGGTGGGGAGGAACTACCAATGGCAGCACTAAATGGGGAGACAATCCCAAAGAAAGGTAGCGGGCAATCCAAAGATCATTTCTATTTGATTTATTTATACCGGGGAACGATTAGCAGGTGAGCACTGATTTTGAAACTTCCAGTATACGCGGTGTTTAAAGGATGAAGTTAAACGTTAGGAGAAGCAATCAATAGCAAACTAAGGGTGGGCAGCCGCGCCTTGTATCTAAATCACTGATTTTCTACCAGGGCACCCAAACGTTTCCATTTCTCTACGCAGCTCCGTCCCGCTCCTGGTTTGGATTATTTAACAGCAAATCTTAGAGATGTCAGTTTTGCCTTGTCCCGAGGCAACAAGGACGATAAGTTCCAGGTGACCTCAGGATGATGGATCTTGCCGGAGCGCGGTGTGTGTTTTATCCCGGCGCCAAACAGCGCCCGTGGCACCGAGAGAAACGTCACCCTGACACAGCCCCAGGCCCCACGGACGCAGAGAACTTCTCCTTCTTCCTTCTCCCCTCATTTCTTTGCTTAATTTTTGAGCTTTTCTTTTTCCTTTATTTTTGAGCTCTATTTTTCGCCTGGCGTTGTCCAGGCCAATACGCGCTATGAGGGCATGTTATGTTTTATTAATAGGTTGGTGGTTCCCCAGCTGGTCTGCCCGCTACAGAAAAGTTGTCTAATTCCAAACAACTGTTTTCCATTGAACCTTATTAGCTAAATAATGACTATTTCTGCGAATGACCTTGATGCCAAGCATCAAATGGGTTTGGTTGCTGGTTGCAGCTACTCGGTTGACACTTGTAAGTCGAGGTGTTGGGCTCAGGTTGACACGAGATACTCAGGGTACGCCAAGGTCCATGGCTTTTCACAATAACATAAAAAATACCTTAATCCCACAAATTAAGCTTTCTTTGCCATATATCAGGATGTGGGAAAGAGCCTTCTACTGGATATGGAAAAGATTAGTACGGAAAATCCTTTGAGCAGGGAGATGACCAGTTCACCCCAACTGAACGCAAACCTCAAATGGGGAACGAAAAAACCCAAATGAAACTTTTAATGTCTTGTTGTAGGAAGAATGCTCCAGAGGTCTCTGGTTTGTATTCGTGGAAGTGGAATCAACATGCAAGAATGATTTTATGGGATTTTCAAAATGAAAAAGCCCTTTCCCTATTATTATTTATTGTTTCTGTGGTTCATCAAAGCTTTTTGTTTTCCAGTGTAGGAGTGATCACCTGTGATTTATGCACCAAAGGAGTCGGTAGGTCCAAAATGCAGTAGAAAAAAGCAGCTTTGGTCCGAGTATCACGTCCCAACTCTTTGTATAAGTCGATGCAGCAATAGTGGAGCTGGAAGGTAACGTTGCCATGGGTTTATACACTTATTTACTCAATGATGTTATTTTGGGGGGAAAAAAACATCAGATCCAATTGGTGTGGTTACCTCAGCAACCAGTAAAGTGTCTGGTGCTTGTGCTCCCTGGCAGAGAGGTCAGGGCGTCCCTGGTGTAAACCCCTGCACCCAGCCAGGAGGGACCTGCTCCCTGGTGTAAACCCCTGCACCCCACCATGAGGGACCTGCTCCCTGGTGTAAACCCCTGCACCCCACCATGAGGGACCTGCTCCCTGGTGTAAACCCCTGCACCCAGCCATGAGGGACCTGCTCCCTGGTGTAAACCCCTGCACCCCACCATGAGGGACCTGCTCCCTGGTGTAAACCCCTGCACCCGGCCATGAGGGACCTGCTCCCTGGTGTAAACCCCTGCACCCCCCCATGAGGGACCTGCTCCCTGGTGTAAACCCCTGCACTCCACCATGAGGGACCTGCTCCCTGGTGTAAACCCCTGCACCCAGCCATGAGGGACCTGATCCCTGGTGTAAACCCCTGCACCCCACCATGAGGGACCTGCTCCCTGGTGTAAACCCCTGCACCCAGCCATGAGGGACCTGCTCCCTGGTGTAAACCCCTGCACTCCACCATGAGGGACCTGATCCCTGGTGTAAACCCCTGCACCCAGCCATGAGGGACCTGCTCCCTGGTGTAAACCCCTGCACCCAGCCATGAGGGACCTGCTCCCTGGTGTAAACCCCTGCACTCCACCATGAGGGACCTGCTCCCTGGTGTAAACCCCTGCACCCCGCCATGATGGACCTGCTCCCTGGTGTAAACCCCTGCACCCAGCCATGAGGGACCTGCTCCCTGGTGTAAACCCCTGCACCCCGCCAGGAGAGACCTGCTCCCTGGTGTAAATCCCTGCACCCCGCCATGAGGGACCTGCTCCCTGGTGTAAACCCCTGCACCCAGCCATGAGGGACCTGCTCCCTGGTGTAAACCCCTGCACCCCCCCATGAGGGACCTGCTCCCTGGTGTAAACCCCTGCACCCCGCCATGAGGGACCTGCTCCCTGGTGTAAACCCCTGCACCCGGCCATGAGGGACCTGCTCCCTGGTGTAAACCCCTGCACCCCGCCATGAGGGACCTGCTCCCTGGTGTAAACCCCTGCACCCCGCCATGAGGGACCTGCTCCCTGGTGTAAACCCCTGCACCCCCCCATGAGGGACCTGCTCCCTGGTGTAAACCCCTGCACCCCCCCATGAGGGACCTGCTCCCTGGTGTAAACCCCTGCACCCGGCCATGAGGGACCTGCTCCCTGGTGTAAACCCCTGCACCCCCCCATGAGGGACCTGCTCCCTGGTGTAAACCCCTGCACCCGGCCATGAGGGACCTGCTCCCTGGTGTAAACCCCTGCACCCCGCCATGAGGGACCTGCTCCCTGGTGTAAACCCCTGCACCCGGCCATGAGGGACCTGCTCCCTGGTGTAAACCCCTGCACCCCGCCATGATGGACCTGCTCCCTGGTGTAAACCCCTGCACCCCACCATGAGGGACCTGCTCCCTGGTGTAAACCCCTGCACCCCGCCAGGAGGGACCTGCTCCCTGGTGTAAACCCCTGCACCCCGCCATGAGGGACCTGCTCCCTGGTGTAAAGCCCTGGCAGCACTGGGAGGGCTGCTCAGTAAAGTGGAACTCGAGCTTCCCCATTTTCGATGTTGTCGGGGCGATGTGGAAAAGGCTTTTAGTGGCATGTTCAGAGATTTCGTCCCTCTGTCCCACTCTGACTTTGGCAGTTTGTTTCTCATTTCAAATACCCTCTGCAATCTATTACGATATTTAGGCCAGTCTTATTTCCCCCCCTCTCTCCAGCCTATGTCCTCTTTCTATTTAGGAATTAATTATGATGCTATCTCGTATAACTCATTAGTATCAATTAATTCTTTCCCTTTCATGATTTTATGTAGCTAAATTAGATTGCCTCTTAGGAACTTAATAATCAGTATTGGACTCATTTAGACGTATCGTTTTTGCCTTCTCCACCCAGTTTTACTTGGACACAAGGATGCGGTGGCTGGAAATGTCCCATCCCCTCCGGTGGGACAGGACTGGTGTGATGCCACCACTGTGCCCCATCCCCACCATCCACGAGGCCTGGCCTCAGCTCACCCCTAATTCTGAATTTTAACAGTCTTTTTTATATATTTATTTTGAGGGCACATAAGGTGTTATTCCTGGTTTATGAGAACGAATAGAAAATGTCCTACTCCCACCAATTGGCCAAACCATCATGAATTATCTTCCCCTTAAACTCGCCACAGGGACAGAGAGGAACATTGAGGGAGACGTAGGTTTTCCTCATTCATCTTGGTGGGGTGTTCACTTTGAAATCGCAGCGTTGCTGGCATCCCCATGTCCGTATTTAACTGCTTCGCTGCTTACTGGCACATCAAATCCATTCAGGGAAAAAAAAGCAGTAATGTGATTGAATATATCTGGCAGGACCTGGTATTCCCACTCATTTTGAATCTGATCCAGCAGCAGCAAAGGCAATTAAATAACAAGTTTTCTCCGGCAAAATGAGTTGCAAAATGCCCCCAGCTGCATGATGTAGGAAATACACCTTGATTTTACTAATTGCCACGGCTGCACCTCGCCATGGCGGCGGTGGAGGCGGCTTCGCATGACCCGCTTCATGTCTTTCAAATCAGCAAAGCGGGGCCGGGTTATCCCCGACCGCAGCGTTTAATCCGGGCTGAGCTGCGCGCTGGGGCCGCGGGCAGGGGGTGCTGAGCGGTGAGCGGATCCGCCTTGTTTGAAGCTCAAACATCGCTGGCATCCCTTCGGCAACGCGATGATCCTGAGCGGCCGGAGCCGTGCCGGGACTCACGAGCTTTAACCACACAGCGAAATGCAGCCTAAAAAGCACAATTCCAGCCAATATGTGCTCCACTTCAGCACAGCACCACCACCAAAACATCGGGAAGTTCTTTGAAGGTGGAACTAAGAGAAAAAATAGGAAGCGACATTAAATAAGTTACTGTGGGTTGCAGCACACGGATAGTAAAGGGTAATATTGGATCTTCTTTGCGTCACCCGGAACTGGGAAAATATTACCCAAAGAGGTGTCCCCGCCTGTGCTGCATTGAACTGCCAAGTTGTTGCTCTTGCTTGGGCAGCTCTGGTGAACTGGCCTGAGATCCATCACCTTCTGCATCGACCGGTGGCAGATGAGGCCGTTCCACAGGTCCCCTCGTCCCCATCGCATGATTTGGGTGAGAAATCTGTCCTCTTGCTCCTCTCCTCTGGGTTATTTCCATCACATTTTGGGGCAGCTCCTGGAGAGCTCGGACAACGTTGGCCAACGTTGCGTTTTCCTACCGAAACTTTGGGAGAGCGCGGGTGGAAACAGAAGGATTGATCCCAAACTTTATTGTTTCCAAATCCCTGCCAGATCCAACAGCGGAGTCGGTGACGGGGAGAGGACGCGCGAGGGCTCTGCGGGGAAAGCAAAGCCTTTTAATGAGTAGCGCAAGGAGCCTAATCGCTAAATCCCAATTAAAGCAGATATAAAAGGAAGGGCGCGTTGCTGGGAATGGAAAAGTCAAAAGGCTGAGGCTTGTGGGATGACTTGATTTCAGATGTGCAGGAGCTGCCGGCCCAGACCCCGCTCCAGGGGATGGCAAGGGAGAGGAAGAAAGGAAAAAGGAAAGAACCCAAAACTTTACTAGGAGGAAAAAAAATGAATCTACAAGTCCATTTCCCTCAAAATTTAAAGAAAATTCAATCCCAAACCCATTCGGGCTGGCTTTCAAATATGATTTCCCCTAAAAATGAGGGAAAACCTGCTGTCTGATCTACCCTTTTCTTTATTTTTTCCAGAACATCTGCTTATTCTGCTAAGGAGGGATTATCTTATTATCAACAAATTCTAACTATTGAAGTTCAAATCTAGGGATCTTACTGAATATGCACTTCCTTTAGCTGGAAGCTACGCCGTATTATTTCATCTATTTACATTCGTGTATGCAATTATACTTCATAATCTGATTATGTGTTTTATACCTTTACATGGATGAAAATGCTGAATGTTGCATTTCTTTTTTATTATATGGGTTGTCAAGTTCTTTTTGGGTGGAAATAAGAGTTTGGTAACACTGTGGTGAGAACAGCATTAATTTAATCAGCTAAACAGACCCACCAAAATACTGCTGGATGCAAAAGGAGCGTGTTTCTTTACACATGTTCTGCACATGAAGTTAATTAAATACATTAATGAAGTTAATACATAAATGAGATATTATTATCCATTGTCAAAAAAGGGAATAGATTGTTTCTGATCATCATGCCCTTCAAGATACTAAAACCAAGAGTATCCCAGATCTATCTGGTATTTTCTCTGGGCTCACCAGCACCAAGGGCTTCCCGGTGAGGGTGTGTTATAGGCTCACAACTCATAACTATTCCATCTTCCTATTAAAAATGTGGGGCAGAATAGCCATTAGGGTCTGACAACGGGAATACTTTCTCTTTTGATCGGGATGTCACAAGAATGTTAAGAGAAATTTGACAGTTTTTGAACTTTGACCTGGAGGATGTCCAGTTGTGACTGCTGAGATGTTTGGGTTTGCATCCATACCTACTCCTTCTGCCGTTGCTTGTATTTGAATTTACTCCAAGAGTGCAAAGTATGGGCAGCTCACACAAATTATTTATGTCAGCTTCAGTTAAGAACAGAAAATTTCAGCATAGAACCAGAAGAAAAGTCTTTATTTTCCTATCTCTGTCTCAAACTGTTGCGTCTGTGTTGCATTGAACTGCCAAGTTGTTGCTCTTGCTTGAGCAGCTCTGGTGAACTGGCTTGAGATCCATCACCTTCTGCATCGACCAGTGGCAGATGAGGCCGTTCCAAGGGTCCCCTCATCCCCATCGCATGGTTTGGGTGAGAAAACCGTCCTCTTGCTCCTCTCCTATGGGTTATTTCCATCACATTTTGGGGCAGCTCCTGGAAAGCCTGAGCAGATGATGATTTGGTGATTTGCTTCTGTCAGCTGCTTGCCAGGCTAATTAAAAAAAATTAAAGTTTAAAATGGTTTATTGCAGATTTCTTCATTTACATCAGTAATGGAAATGTGTAGCTGATATTGCTCTACTATATATATATTTATTACTTTGAGCTATTCCGGTTTCTTGGTCATGGCATTTTACAGCTCTGGAGAGCAGAGCGTTTTGCCCGTCTTGATGTGTGATGCCATAAAGAGGGATGTTCAGGACACCATTTCTCTCAGAAGTGCTGCTCTTGGTGTGAATTTTCCATGCTCAGGACAGGTCCCTCCTCAGGGCTGAGCTGCTGATGGGTCTTGGCAAGTCCCCTGGTGCGGACGTGCAGCCCTGGACTAAGGTGAGAAGGAGGGTTTGGCTTAGACCTCTGTAAAACAACAGGTCTTGAGCGTTATTTCAGCAGGGTTGAGCCCATAAATACTGGTTTGGAACTGAAAACTTAAAGTCCTATGAGTACTTTTTCCATAAAAAACAATGCTCCTTTGTTTTTATGTTTTATTAAATATTAGGATTTTCTGAAAGGCTCCTGAAAGACCTTTTAAGGGTCTCCCAGCCATAGTGACCATGCATGGCACCCACCAGAAAGCACCAATACAGCATGGAAAGAGGGTAAAGCTCTTGTCTGCCGCACTCCCTCTCCATCCACCTGCGATCTGGCTCCTTTCTGTTGTAGAAGAAGAGAATAGTGGTGCTTGTTTGTACTAATGGATGTCAGTGCTGGGTTTGCTGACCCACTGCGATGGCTTTGACTTCTCACTCAACGGAAACACAAACCCAACAGGACCCGTCCTGTGAAGCGACATCCAGGTGCCAACTTTTGGGCAGCTCAGCCTGGCTTGGGGTGCAACACGGGAAAAGAACCGAAACGAGTACCCAGTCCCCAGGTCATGCAGATGTGGCACTGTGGACCAAAAATGAAGCAGAACTGAATGAGAGACATGGATGTTCATCAGTGGTTGAAGCTTCTGTCCTTGCAAGAAAACCCAAACCCTTTTTATTTGACAACCTTCTCTTACTAAAATATTTCATGAAACTTTTGTCAGTCAATTTACCTTCTAAAAAGATCAGTGGTAAGGGTTTTTTTCTCTTTTCCTCCCTCCTTATTCAATGAAAAGTCATTATTGGTTCTGCAAGCCCTTAGCACTGATACTCCCATGATGGGCAGAGCAGTGATGAGTTGTGCTATGGGTTGGTGTGGTGACCACAGTGACACTGTAGGGAGAAGGAGCTGCTGGGGCCTCCTTGCAGACAGCACCCAACGTTCAACCCACCACGCTCCCCCCACCCCGTCCCGGTTTCTGATGTCAAACAAACTTTGTTCCCTTGATTAACTCAGTTCTACCCTTCTCTGCAGACTTTATTTCTTTCCTATTCCCCTCAGGCCATTTCACCAAGAATTTTTGTATCATGCTGCTTGTCTTCAAGATCTTCGTCAGGGAAGGACACAGGTTTTATTACAGCTCTTCCACTACTAAGTTCCTCGCCCTCAGCAGGAGCAGGACATTGGCTGTGTGGACCTTCCAGGTTTTGTTTCAGCGTTGGTGGCCCTTCAGCTTCCTTAAAACTTGCAAAGAAAGGTGGTAACCAGGTATTCTTTATTTTACAAAGCACCTACAATTTCTGTTTCACTGGTTTCCAGGCAGGAGGGGGAACCCTGAGCAGGTTCAGAGCTGCTCTGCCCATGTAGCACGAGGACGCTGTGACACACCATGTCCCCATGGCCTTGTTCTAACATTTATCCAAAGACGTACCCAATTACCATTCCCATTTCAGGCCATGCTACATGCTGGGCACGTTCTGGAAACTTTTCTTCCAAATTAATTTATGGTCAATGTTTCCCTCACGCAGATAATTTGCTTGTCTAAATAAGTGCCTAAGCTTATAAAGTCACTTTGTTTTGGGCCCCCCCTGCTCCCGTGCTCACCCCTTTCTGCCTCCAGCCTGCTGGGTGAGTCGGCTCAGGTGCGTTGTGTGGAGATGATGGTGGGTGGTTCCCACCCATGGGTGTGGTTTGGTCCCCACCCAAGCCTTGGCTCGTTTGGCCAGGTTGTGTCTTAAGGGATGAAGTAAATGCAGTAACCAGGGGAAAATCTTGGATTTTAGAGCTGCTTTGGATGTTGCAGCGTTTGTTGGATTCATGACGTGCTCCAAGATGAGACACATTGACAAACCAGGAAGGCGAAGAAGCACGTGGGATGAATTTCCACTCCGTGGCATGGCTCCTCCTTCCTTTAGCTTTTATCTTCCTTTCTTTAGCTACACTTGCCCCACCCAAATGGAATCATAGCATCATTTTAGTTGGGAGAGACCATTAAGATCAGATGGTTATTAGAGGTTGTGTATTATCATTTCTACTCGTGGTTTCAAAGTACTTCTGTGCCTGTGAGGCAGAGTCCACAGCAATTGCTTCTCTTTCTTGCTTTCTTTCTTTTTGAAGGTGGTGAGCACAGCAGAACCAATACACAGGAACCCCCCCTGCAAACTTCTGTGGTGTTCCAGCACCTCCCACCCCGCGGAGCAGCTTCCCGCTAATTTCCAGGTAACTTCCGTATTATTTCCAAGTAATTTCCTTGTACCCCCACTTGGTCTGTTCTGGGGGTAGTTGGTGCCTTTTGTTATAAAGTCATTTCTCAAACAGTTTAATTTATCTGAAGGTAAAAGCAAAAAAAGTCACATAACAACTGAAACCCTCTAAGAACGCTGTGGACACCAAAAATGTACCGGTTTGTGACCAATTAGCTGCACCCTTTTTTGCACAATGTCCTTTCAGTAATAGTACAAAGTCAACAAAGATGAAACACAGCAGTTTCAGTACAACTGTTACTTTATTTTAATGTGTAAGAAATTAAAAAAAAAGATAATTACTGTATCACCCGTATCTTTAGCATCGTATTTTATCTGGCCAAACTGCCCTTGCAATGGCAACAGCTGAACTGGGGAACCAGCCCAGGACTCACATCCTCCATTAGTTACTTTTGACCTGAACGCTGAGAAATAATATCTGACTTCTTGTGCATAACAATGAAGTTTAGCACTATATAGGAGAAAAAGAGGTAACTTGGGTTTAATTATTTGATTCATACAATTTATAGATGTAGTGTGGTTAATTTCATTTAAAGCTGTAGCAGTTTATAAAGTGTCTGGGTAGAGGTAATGGTCACTTTTTAAATGGCACATGCCAACTTTTTATTACTTGTGGGACGTTAGGAACTCCTCCATATGCTTTGTGGAGTCTGTGTGCACTGTGACTCCAGCCTGGGCGCTTTCTCTTCCTTCTCCTGTAAAATGAGGGCGGTACGTTGTATAATGACAAGTCACCAAAAAAGAAAAATCAATTTGTAATCTGATTTGAGGGTTTTGATTTCCTCTGATGAGTTTAAATTTCATTAAAAGCCACGTTATCCGAACATAAAAGAACTCCTTGAAGGGTAAAACGGGGAATTGTCTCAGAGAGTATAAAGAATCCAAACTCTTTTGTGCTGTTTATTCACGGCATTAATTGTGGGGTCCGGCGCGCGGTGTCGGGTTGGCAGAGGCGCCGTTATCGGCCCCGCGATCTGCGCGGGGAGGGGGCAGGAAAAGCACAAGGGCTCACATTCAAAAATCGTTCTTGGGCGTATTGACACTTCAGTTATCAACAGCCCTTATTATCTGCTTAGCGGCGGATCGCAGCTTGCCGCTGACATAATAAGCTACAAATCACTGATGGGCCCTTTCTGCATTCTCCTAATTGTGTGTATGCTCTAGCAAAAAATTATCGCCGGGCCTCTTGTCTTGATGAGAAATTGACATTTTGTGGCGGAGCCGGGCGAGCGCCATGCGGGGAGATAAGACTTATAGTTGTTTTAAAGGAGTGCAACCATTCTTTCCGAGGCCTCTTTATTGCTCTAGTTGACCCACTTGATGAGTATGGATTTCATGAGGTCTTTTTCAGCATCTGAACTATAAAAGGTTCAGAATGACACCACCCCTTATAGACAAAAGATAACCTTGCCCTTTGAATATATTGATTCTTTATTAACTAGGCTGTTTAATGCAATGAAATGAGGCATTAGATTGAAGCCTATTTCAAGTGCTTTGAATAATCTTTAAAAGCTTGAAAGACTTTAAAAACCTGCTTTGCAATAATTGGCATATACTTTTAGAGACTCTGTTCCCTCGTTTTGATTAAGGAATTTTTATCATCTTCCTATGTCTAAACTCGCTAAGGCTGGCGCAACATATTTTCTCGCCGGGGCTATAACGGAGTTACAGATAGGGACGTGTTGTAGGTGGTGGATCGCTCTAGGACTTGTCATTCCTAGCACAAAATGTATTTTCTTTTGTATTTTCTTTGCCTTGAAAGGCAGACGAACCGTTTAGATGCTCATTATTCAACCCTTTGAAACGAAACCTAAAAGGAGAAGCGCCAGTAGGCATCGTGCAGGCTTTCATCCCTATAAACCATCTTATTTTTTAGCGGGACGCATCTGATTATGCCGCTGTTTAAACACGATACACAGATGATACATATGCAAAGTAGAACAATTGTCAGCGCATAAGAATAATAATAATCCAAAGTGCTCTATATTTTTAACATCTATTTTCATCAAACATAAAAACTATGTAAATACTGGAGAAAAAAGGGAACATAGTTAAATAGCCTGTTTTTCCTTCTTTGTGAATGGTGAGTGCGGTGAGCTGCACCTTCTCATCGCACTGCGTGGCTTAATTAATGAAGCGCGAGGTGATGAAGGAGAGAGCCGGGCACACGGTGGCACTGGGAACTACAGACATACACACGAGTACATACATTTAGTGGTACCTGGGAGCTCCGGGTTCCAGAGGGTGAAATATTTGTGGTCAGTATTATAATTAGCAAAAGCATTCTCTTCCTTATCGGCATTTACACGACGAGCACGTCGACCTTCGCTGCCAAAGCGCCGCACGGAAAATTTGGGTTGTGCCGCGTTTAAAATAACTTTTCCTGTTTACAGACTTTTACAATACGATTTTAAAATAGGAAAAAAAGAAATACTCTACGGTTACATTCGCTTTCCAAAAGGGGTTTCGGTGAAATGCTTCAGCAAGGAGCGACAAGCAGAGGGGCTTGTCCCTCCTCATCATCCTCGGCACCGAAACCCCCGCTCCAAGGTTTGGGCTTTTTCTTAAACGAGACATAAATTCTGATATTTAGAAATGAAACCCCCGGTGTTGCAATATTTTCTTTTACGTTTAGTCACTTTTTTTTTTTTTAATAATCAAACCAGATAAAATTACTAAAAAATGAAATTCACAGACAAGAAATACTTTAATTAAATATTGTGTAAAATGAACATTTTTTTATACAGTTAAATATATGAAAAAATGTACAGATAAAACAATCTTATTGTAGGGTCTTTAACAGTAAAATCTACCATTTAGTGAAGCTTTTTCCGTCTGGAGACAATGAAGCGATGGGTGCATTGACTAAGTAATCTAAAACACAAACAGGTTGCATTTATGAGGAAACTTGCAAACTTTCTTAACATGTACACGTGACCTTTTTTCTGGAGAATAGGACCTTATTCAGGCAAAATAGGACGGAGGTGATTGATTCAGTTCCAAAGTGACTTCTCAGGCTTTTCCACTTAGCCAAGCCCCAGTCGTTGGTTCTCAATCACAAAGGCAAGGCGTGCAGCATCTTTCGCTGTGCTACGCTCCAGCGGTTTTTGAAACCCTTGACTAAAATGTGCATTTTTTTTTTTGACCGGAAAGAAATTTAAAATTAAAAAAATAATTTCAAAAAAAAAAAACAAAACAACAAAAATCCCTCCTTTTTGGTTAAGAAGTCGAATTCTGCTGCAGTTTGCAACGCGCTTTGCAGGGCTGAGGTTGCGAAGTGGTTAGTGCAAAGGAAAATAATAGGAATAAGGAAAAGAAACTCCACGTTTCTCTGGCTGGATTTGGCACCAACAGCCACAATACACGGCGGGGTCGTTCCGGTTTAAATGCACAGTCACCTGCGGGGCCCATACAAAAATCCCATAGAAAAAGGAAATAAACCTAAATAAACCAACCCCAAACATCGAAAACTGATGGATGATGGTGATCTCACGTGCAACCTTTCTCTCTTTTCACCAGTGCAGGGTTGGGGGATGCAGAGTGCAGCAGAAAATCCACACAGAAAGGAGTGATTTCGTTCTACCCCAGGTTTGTGCTTTTCTGTTTGTTTGGTTTTTACACCAGAAATCACCCAAATGAAGTCGTGATTGTTCACAATCGCGGTGTAAGCCTGTGATTGGTAAAACAGCACAAAGGTTCTTCGGAGAAGTTCACTTTTAAGGCATCAGAGAAGTTAATGTGGCAAACGTTTGAATTAAAACATCAGAAGTGAATTTATTTGAAGCTTTAGGCCTCTGAATTTTGGCAGTAAACACGTTCAGCTCTGTGGCAAAGTCGTGGGTGGCAGCTGACAATGACTTTTTACAATCTTTAAAATTAAAATAAAATAAAATAAGAAAAAATTAAAAAAAAAATAAAGAAAATTAAAAAGAAACGCAACCACAAAAGAGATTCATCTTTCTTGTGGCTGTATCACATGCACATATTCTACTAGTATTCATTACAGCCATGTGGCACGATTCTGATTTGACTATACAACAAACAACTTTCTTTTTTCAAAATTATTCGTTCTGATAACTTAAGAATAATATAAAAATAAACAATGAATTTGAATTTTCCTCAAAAAAATAATAACAAAAAAAAAAAGGAGGAGGATGGAAAGTCTAAATAATAGCAACTTTGTGAAGTACAAATGAAATGTACGGACGCTCATTTATTTTAAAGGAAAAGGTGAAGGCAGCGGTTCTTGGCTTAATGCTTCTCTCAGCATCACAACACCAGGCCAGAACAAACCCAATACCGGGCCAGAACAAAACCCAATACATACAGGAAAAAAAACCAAGATGAAAAGCAATATACAAAATCTCAAAGATAAATACAATATTTATAGTCGATATGTTACAAAATAAATTCCCTTAGTGACTGCAAGTGTTTATGTGAAAGAAAGTGTTGCAATGAACAAGACTATTTTATTCCTTATAGGCTCCATAAGGAATAAAATTCGCTTTTCTAAATATTTAAGTGGATCTGAAAAAAATTCAAGACAAGTGTATAAATATTTAGCTACAACTTTGGCAAAATCACAAAAGTCTACAATTTTATAACCACATACAAAACACATTAGGGAAGAAGGATCTAGAAGTCAAAAGGACAATTTTCTGGTACAAGAAACATAGACTTCACAGTAGCCTAAGAATGCAATAGTATACAGTGCTAGCAAAAGTTGAAAAAATGTTGCAGCTCACACTTGCTCAACAGGAAGCTCTAGCAGTGGAAGTATATCTTGTTTAACCAACAGACAGTAGCAATTTTCTCTCTTTCTCTGTCAGTGTGCTTGTTGAAGGCAAGAGAATTCAATATCAAAGTTACCATTTCTAACTACAATAAGTTACAAAGTTCCATTTCATTAAGATGAAGTTAAGCAATGATCCACCCTCCCGCGCCCGCCCCCACCCCGCTTTTTGCTTTTCTAATCATATATTCATCCTTTTTTTTTTTTTATTCTTTTTTTTTTTTGTATTTTTATGTTTTTTCCAGTTGGATGGCTCGGAACCTCCTTGGCCCCCTTTGTTCCACCACAAAAAAATATTTCACATTATAGAGATACACAACCATTGTGAATCTAGTTATGAGTACAGAAAAATGTTCGGAGGCATTTTTCATCAGTGTTTCATGATAATCAAAATGGTGCATCCACAAAGTTTCTCCCAACACATAGCAAGTACTAGACATAGCCAAGACGTAATCAGAAACTTTATACAAAATAGGCGTCGCTTTCTCCTTATTCTTCAGGACTGAGAAATGTGAAAATATGAGAAAAATTCAGTCAATAAAATGGAATTGTTCATGAAGAAGTAGGTTGTTTGCATGTAGATTCTTAATAGTTTAAATAAAATCTTTAAACAAAGTCTTTTTTTTTTTTTCTTTTTTCTTTATTTTTTTTGTAGCATTTCGGTTTGTTGCTGATTCTGTGTGAAGATACTGTTTCCATCAGCATGTCTTAATATACTAAACTTGTCCCCTAAGCCCGTCCTCTGAAGCTTGGTCGTACGGTAGGTAAACAAAAGTGACTTTACATTGGCGGGACTACAAGCCCAGACATCGCTGAAAGGGAAGGAAACAGAAAACAAAGAGAAGAAAAAGATGAGGCGTTATTAGCACGTTTGTGTAAGGCACGTCGGGTTCAACCCAACCGCGATGCTCGGGACGGGGGATGCAGCGCTGGGACCCTCGGACCGAGGGACCGCGGACATGGACTTTTCCCCACCCAGTGCTCCGTGGGGCTTCTCAGAAGGGACGGAGGTTCTGAGGGGGTTTTTGTACCCGGAGCATCCCGAATCCCAGCTAAGAGCGAAGTGGGGACCAGGCTCTAGGAGTTGAGGAACACCATGGTTGCTCCTGCTCATGTCTCACATCCCTCGGGGACGTCCCTGCGGTGGGAACCTACCAACTACCATGTCCAACCACCACGTCCAACCATTGCGTCCAGCCACCGCATCCAACCACCACGTCCAGCCACCGCATCCAACCACCACGTCCAGCCATCGCATCCAACCACCACGTCCAGCCATCGCGTCCAACCACCACGTCCAGCCATTGCGTCCAACCACCACGTCCAGCCATTGCGTCCAGCCACCGCATCCAACCACCACGTCCAGCCATCATGTCCAGCCACCGCATCCAACCACCATGTCCAGCCACCGCATCCAACCACCACGTCCAGCCATCATGTCCAGCCACCGCCTCCAACCACCGCGTCCAACCACCGAGTGCAGCCATTGCATCCAACCACCACATCCAACCACAACGTCCAGCCACTGCAGCCAACCACCGTGTCCAACCATAACATCCAACCACCGCGTCCAACCACCACATCCAACCACCGTGTCATGCCCAGACCCAGCACCTGTCTAGAAAACCTAATTTCCCACCATTTTACTGGATAACAGTGGTGCTGAACAAGCTGAGGACTAAGACCAAAGTGAGGTAACCTACCCCCATTCTCAACTCTGGAGATCAAGTGCCATAAAGAGGCACAAGATCAATATCCTTGACCAGTATATCGTTATTTTTTTAACAGATAAAGCCTGAGGTACCAACAACTACTGTTTTTTTCCCTAGTTAACTCTTTGGTAGAAACATAATTTAGACAGTCTTTAATTTTAGTGTTGTTTAATTTTTGCCATGATGATATTTCTCATTAATTTATGTACAACAGATATTAATAAATTTGTTCGTGTAGTGATGTGAACTTCAATTTCTCAGTTCATTAATTTCAACAATATTAATTTATTTCAGCTTCGCTGTTACGGCTTTACGGTTTGGAAGAGCTGGGTATGTACACATGCCATAGGTAACGTCACCTCCTGCAGCAGCCGCGGCTGCGCAACCAGAATTTGCTCCAACTCTGGTCCACAGGCAGCTGTGCCAGCTGTTGCAAAGGACTGGTTCTCAGTGCAACACCTCCCAAGTGATGCTCTTGACATAGGTTAAAGTTTTCCACCTCTTCTACCTTTATCCCCCAATTATAAATTGTATCAAATGTGTCAAAATTAAAATGGAAGATATTTTTTGTGATTAATAATATCACATGTTTTAAACCTAAGCAGTGACTGAATTACAAAACTCAACTGGAGAATAGCGCGTACATTGGAAGAGACCTTTTCTACCCAAAATATTTAGTTTCCGTATTATGTTTCCACTAATCTGTGAGTTTTTGGTCCTTGGGATGCCTGGCGCTGCGTAAGCAGCCCAGAGAGGTTTGGGCACATGGGGGACATCTGAACTGGGGACATGGGAACTCATTTGGGGATGTTTTTACGCAACCATCAGTTGCCCAGGACATCAAGATCACCACAGGTCAATGGAAAATATAGGGTCTTTCCATCATACTTTAGTGAACAGCACATCGCTATTTGGTTCTAATTCCCTGCACATCTTAATCACACGTTTGTTGTCCTCTCATGTTTGGCTTTTGCTGTGTGAAAATGTAGGTTGCCTGACGCTTATATTTCTAAGGGAAAAAAGTCTGAATTCTTGATTTTAAATGATGGAGTCGTTCTTGTTGAATTCTATCTGTGGCACAATGGAAGGGGGCTACAAAATTGGTGCTCCAGACATTTACTTCACTATTTAGTTTAGTAGCAACATTTGACAATTGCGGATTTCTGCAGTGCATTTCCCGCAGTGCAAATTGGTACCAAATGCTGCTTTCAAGAAAAATGGGGTGGCTAGTTTTTTAATAATAATTTTAATAGTTTCATCCAGGGGAAGACCAGAAAATTAAGCAGAATGCAATTTTAAAATAATATAGAGAACCTTTAGCTCTGCATTACGATCATAAAGCTTAACCAGAGAGCAATATCTTTCACAATCTATAAAAAGTAAATTACAATTGAAAACCAAATTTTGAACACATATTATACTTCCAACTTTACAGCGAGCCAGCACTTTCTTGCTAAAAAAATTATTTTATACCTTATATGTCTATTGTTTTAAGCAGGAAAAGGCCCTCTGCCCTATGGAATCCATACACTAGCATCCTGCTCTCAACAAAGTATTAAGCATTAAGCTTTCTGATCGTAGGATATGCAGTGGAAGGTGTTCCTAACCTCGGCCTCGGATGTCTTTAGGAAAAAGGTGCCTCCCCTTGTTGGCTACAGACCTCTCCATGTTCGTGCTTTGGCACTAAGTCCTAAAACACAGAGTGGCCTTTTGGGGACGTCCTTCCTAGTGCAGGATCTTGCTTCTGGTGTGGTGGGCTCGGGTGGTCCTGATACTCAGTGATGCTCCCACAAGCCAGAAGGTAGAGCGGCTCCACCTCTGCTTTAGACCATGTGAGGAGACAAAGTGGTCCATCTCAGCTCCAGGTGGAGCTTCATAGTTCTGCTCCTGCTTCCTCAGCATCTTAGATGTACCAACAGCAGCATTTTTTTGGCACATAGACAAATCCTACAGTGGCTTACGCAGCGAGGGTCAGTTTAATGAACCCCAAATCGCTGTGAAAGGATTAGTCGTGTCTGTGGGGCAGTTAATTGTTGGGTGTTGCCATGCTCTCATCTGACTCTACCTCTTCACAGTGCTAACAAACCTTCAGAGGAATGATTTAAAAAATGGGAATAAGAAAGCAGAAACCCCCTAAATAACTGTACAGGTAAAACAAAGTGTAATGAGTAAAACTCCTGCCTTGCTGGCTCTTCTCTATGATGTCTCATGAGGGAAGTATATGACAAATTCATCCCTGTCTTGCCAAATTCAGTCCATGGCACTGGCTGGGATGTGTGGGGACAGCTGGGTGAGGTGGTGTCATCCTGAAACCTCTCCTGAGTTCGGTCTGGATTCACTCAGTGGCTCTGGGTGGAATAAGTGCCGGTGCCTCTGTGCTGGGATGAGGAAGGAACTCGCCAAAGAGATGTCGGATGCAATTGGATTTTTCTCTCAGTCCAAGGGGACTTGAACCCACCTAATGAGTCTATGATTTTACCTTTTGCTAGAGTACCCTAACTCTCACCATATGGACCATCACCTACTTTGCAGAAATCAATCAACTTTTTGTCACAACCCTGGAACTCAATGCTCTAATTACCAGACCAGAAAGGTGTTCTTGCTATTTCTCTGAGTCATTTTACTCAACACAAAACTATTAAGTTTAGCTTTTTTTCCCAACTGTCTATTAATTTTTGAATGAATCAATCAGTTGCTGAACCAAAACCTGAGGTTTCTGCACATCCCTACATCTGAACACCTCCGTGCTTCTGAAGTGCTGAGTGGGGTGGGCATAGCAAGTCCTGGGGACAACTGACCTAGAGCTTTAGCAACACCCATGAGATGCTGGACTTTGTTAGGGGCCACACCAGCCCTGCAGCTTGGATTGCAGCATCCTAAGACCCGGGGTTGGAGGGATCTTCCAGCCTTCCGTGGGCTGTCTGGGCCTGGAGGCTTAGTCCAGAGCTGAGCTGGGCCTCAGCCTAAGACTTAACTTCAGGACCTGGTCAACAAAATCAGTATTGGTTGATTTGAAATCGTATACTGGGCTTTTATACAAGGAGCGTTTTGTAGCTGAGGATGGAGATGGGTGGTCACTGGGGGCTTGGGGAGGTGCCAAGGGAGATTGAGTGCTTAGTGCAGGCATTTAACCCGCCCAGTCCTTCTGAAAATCCCACTTTGCAACAATCTAGTCCTTTTAAGCATCTGATACCTTGAATATCTGATGGGAAGCCTTTTATTTACATACTGAAATTACAGAAGTTTAGACCAGTTTAATTTAGGTCTTTAAATATTTTTTTTTTAAGAGTAAATCAATATCAATGAGTTAATGAGAACATATATAAATACCTGCTACAGAACAGCTAAAGAATAGCTGTTCAGATCTAAGCTGTGTTACCTTATTATTTTATTTATTTTACTATTTTATTTTATTAATTTTATTTCAGTATTTACTTTTTACACTAGTGTCTTTTTATAAAAAGAGAAAAGTGGGCCACTGGATTATTTTATGAATGGATGATCTTTTCTAAGAACACTCCTTACACCTGGTATAGTTTTCTGCTTACAGTAACATCATAAAGCTTGCCCTAAAGACATGTGCAATGATGGAGATTGTCGATCTAATTATCCTTTCCTTTAACATCCCTCCTGCAATTAGATTTGTGTAGCTGGATCCTCAGCCCGTCATTGACCTGAGTGCATACGGAGCTCTCAGATGCCTCTTTGGGCCGAGAAGTTAAGAACAAGCTACAGCGACATCCAGGTTGAGATCCTGGTCTGGAACGGCCGGCATTTTTGGTGGACTGTGGGACTGAGTCTCTCCAAAGTGCCTTAAGGTAAATACCACAAAATGCAGGTGTCCAGAATTAGTTTGGCAAATCTAAATATCTGCCTTCATCTGTTTGCCTGCGAGTGCCCATCACACCATAAATATTCTAAAATAAAGAATATGGCACTACCTACATCTTAACTAAGTCAAGAGAAGTGACGACCTCCCGGTTAAAGCGTCTGCAGCCCTTTCTGGTTCAATTTTCTGCACTGTGCAATGAGGCTCATGATTTGTAAAACAGAGGCAAACAAACCTTTTCAACGACTCTAATGCATCTGACAATAATATCTTCTAAACGTTACGTGTGCCGTAAAAGGGAAGACTTCTTTGTTCATATTTTTATTCTTCCACCAAACGCACACTGTATCGCAATTCCTCCTGCCCCACTCCCAGCAGGTGACCACGGAAATTCTGCAACTGATTTATAAATTGCTCATTACACTACCCACATGAAATCACACAGATTAAAAAAATGCAGAAGCTTAAAATTGCCTGCCTTAATTAAAATATTTAGTTGTTCATTTAGGGAAGAAAGCACTCTACCACCACAGTAAGAGAGTGAGCTGGGACCACCAGAGCATGCAGACTCACCGCTCGGGGGGGCACCTAGTCCAAGGGAAGGTTAATTCACTGAGGAAGAGCTTACTCTGATTTACACTGGGCTGAGGTATTGGAAAATAAGTATTGCACCATATGTAAAATGAGGAGATCGCACCGCATTACGCTGGAATGCTGCTGGTGTTAAACATCCGTCGAAACGTGCTCGGAAAACGTATAAACACAAGGAGTGCACAAAACCTCTGAGAAGCATTCGGGGGTACGGTCTTACTTTAAAATTTAAAGCACAAACTCCTAAGGGGAAAATGCCAGAAAAGCAGCTGGTGTTTTGCCTAGTGCAGGTATTAAAAGTAAACTAAGATTTGCTTAAAATCTTAGCGTACCATTTGCACTACCCCATTTCTTCTGCTCTTACATCACTACGAGAGCACCAGCAACCTAAAAATCCAGCGAGGTCCCTTTCTTCTCCCAAATAAGCGGTCTGGGCTTAGGTGTATAAAAAGCAATAGACAGAAAATCGAGAGAGATCCAGCTCACCTTGAAGTCCATTTCCATTTGCACTGGTGCAAGATGGTGGAGGAGAGGCTTGGGGCCTGACAACAGGAGCAAAGGCGCTCTTTTGTTTCACTGCAGAGATGACATTGGCAGGTGAGAATGAGAAAATGCCGTGTGTACTGCTACAGTTTGAAGGGAGGGTGACCGAAGAGGCTGCCATGGTAGGGCTTGACGGCACTACTGCAATAAAGCAAAAATAATCAGGACTCAGATTGAGGTTTTCACGGCAAACACGGAAAAAGAGAGTGATAGGGCCTTGCCTCTTAAAATATATATATATATATATATAAAATATATATTAAAAAAAAAAGAAAAAAAATGAAATGCCTTGGCTTGGCCACTCTCTGGATAACAGGCAAACTCTTTTGTGTTGGACTTTCTTTACAAATCGTGCAGTCCAATTTTGTTTATTCTTTTTTTTTTTTTCTATCTGAGATTGTATTATGGCACAAACAGATCAATTTATCATATTCATTTTTACGTCCAGCCTCCAGAGTCACCCCTCCTTTTATCCAGTAGCTCACAATAGAGGAAATCAAAACAATGCAAGTATTTGATTTTGTAGTAAATATGAATCTATATGATGATGTGTTACCAAAAATAGACACTTACTGCCGTAAGGAGAGTTAGCTGAGGAGCCATTAAGAAATCCAGGGGAACCTGGTACACCTAGATTGGGCATGCCGGCATTGCCATATCCATTCATGCTATTGCTGACTGTGTTGTAATTGGACTGCTGAGGAGTACTGCTGGGAACATATCCTCGCGGGGAAACACTGCTTGTGTTGCGACTGTAACCTACTGTGTTAGAAACCCCCCCACCCCAAAAAAATAATGTTATTTTATAAGATAGACTTAGGGCTGGGGGGTTTCCTCATGCAGCATATATTACACAGTTTTAATTGATTGCACAGCTTTGCTCTAAGTTGTCTCTTACTGCCCTATCAACTCTTGCAGTTGGAGATAACCTTATCACGCCAAGCCTACTTAAATCATCTGCGAGCACTCTATGTTGTGTCTCCTCTTAGCACAGACAGCCAACAAAAGCTCTCTTCGATCCAGCTGTGGCAGGTGCCTTCGCGTTTGTCTTTAGGAGCAATTACCAACAGGCTCGAGTCGCGCTTGGTACCAACGCACTGCATGAGCTTCCGGCCTCTCCGGACCTTCAAATGCCATAGCTGACACGACAAACTTGTTTTGTTTAAAAAGGCTGTTTTGGGGTCTTCGTTTTATGATTGATAATTTTATACTAACGACAAGCTCGTACTTGCGTAAGGTGTAGCCATCGGTGGAAACTAATTCAAGATCGAGTACAGAATTTTGTAAGGCTTATTAGCTTGGAAACGCATTCAAAGACAATCTTTGTAGAAGAGGAAACATAGCGGAATCGGGATTTCAAACAACAGTTTGTTCCTATCTGAGCAATCAATTTAATAATTACTTTGCAAGCAAAAAATACAGGTTCGAACATATCTAATAATCCTGTTTCCCTCCTTTCATTAGTATCAAAATTAATTTTAAATGCAATATGCTACATGCATTTTCAATTACAACAGGTAAATTAAATCAACTATTACTTTTATTAGTAACATATATGTCACACATGCCTATAAACAAAGTATTTTAAAAATCACAGACATCAAATTAGATTCATCTGTGTAACTATTCCAAAACCAGGTGGAGATACCCAGACATAATTAATTTATAATAAACATACACCTTGTATATTTACTGGGAATAACGAAGAGCTTTCTACACTTTGCCAGTTTGTTTTTGGTTTGTTTTTTTTTCCACTGGAGGTGCTTTACGATAACAGTAAACGGAAGAACAGGAAGAATTAAACATTACGAGAAAGTTAAAGACGGCATTTCATTACGCGATCAGACATATGACTACAGGGAGATAGAAAGAGGCAGAACGCAGGGGTGACATCAGCGCGGATTGACAGCCAAGAGCGTGAAGGATTAACTCTTGAAACGCCACCTACCTTGGTCATTGGCTTGTGACGTCTCGGAGACGTTGACGGCGAGCTG
>NC_092527.1:41712500-41715000 GCF_037038585.1 Patagioenas fasciata
TCAGAGCTCTCCTCTGCGACAGGGTGAGCCCTGTAGGCAGCAGACTTCAAGTTCTGTGCATAAAAGCTAAGGCAGAACTACAGAACGGGGAGAGTCCTGCAGCTCTCCCAGCACAGTGCGGCCAGCATCCATCTCATCCATCATTTCAGGCTAGACATCAGGAAGGAATTTGTTACGCTGAGGGTGGTGGGACCCTGGCCCAAGTTGCCCAGAGAGGTGGTGGATGAACCATCCCTGGAGACATCCCAAGCCAGGCTGGACGGGGCTCTGAGCAACCTGAGCTGGTGAAGATGTCCCTGTCATGGCAGGGGTGGCACTGGATGAGCTTTGAAGGTCCCTTCAACCCAAACTATTCAATGATCGCCCTCTCTGAGCCTGCCCGTCGCCTCCACTGGCACGGCTGGGGCTGAAGCAAGGCAAGCACGAGGATGCTGCGTGCTCAGGAGTCCCCTCCATAAGGCAGCTGTTGGGTTCAGTGACCCTCACATACCAAATAACCCACCTCAAAGAGAGGTGCTGAGAAGTCAACATGAATTTGATGCAACTGTGTGGGAAGCACCCGGTTCTAGTGCAAGCTCCACACTCTTGCCCCTACCAAGGGGTGCTCATCACCTCCCCAGTACACAAGGGACTGGAGCTCATACACCCACTGCTTGTACACACTTCCCCACAGCATCGCCGAGGCCACTGGATGGGTTTCTGGCTAGATGGACCACGTGTCTGGGCCCTGGAGAGCAACACTATGGATGGATTTATGGGGAGGAGCGATCCTCAAGTCTACAAGGACATCCTAAGGCACCAACCCATCCTACTGAATTGTACAAACATCATTCTGCTGCTTTTACAGATATTCAGAGTCAGCGATACTGGATTAGAAAAATGGATTTAAGAGGTAGCATGAAGTAGCAAATGGGAACCATGTAAAGTAAACCCGCCTGCAGCATATGTGGTGCGTTGGTTAACTGAGTTATCACATCAGACCACATCACTCATTTCAGTCTAATGGAGAACAGCCTGCCACGTAAAATATCTGCAGATTTACCAGGATTTAAACATATGTCAAAAGAGCAGATCATGAGGAATTAAGGATCCCACCAGTAAGAAGCCAGATCTTACCAGTGGTTAACGTGGAGCATTGCAAAGCAGGGGCTTGGCAGGATTTCAGCAAAGAACAAAAGGAAACCCGTGTGATATTGAATAGTAAATGCTCCAATCATGCCAAGGAAGTACCACAGTTTAATACATATGTAACCATAATAAAAAACGGTATTTCATGAAAACAATGTGATATGACTAGCAGGACAAAGTTTTCTACTCCAAAAAAATGATTGCTGATTTGGTAAAGCATTTCACTACTGTGGTGCTACATTAAAGCAACAAAACATTACATTTCAACTATTTAATACTCCAAGGTATTTTACTAATCAAGATAAACTTGCCTTGCATCTGTTTTCATGCTTGTTGTATTGTTTGGGAGTTTGTTCCTCTGCTAGACCTCATAGCTGAATAAATACCTTCATACAGGCAGATCTCTGTGAAACCATCTCCCTCCTCTTGCTTCCACACACACAGAAGTCGGAGAATTCTGCTGGAATTGTGCTCCTGGAGGCTGTGAGCACAGAAACTCCCCTGGCTGACAGCACCAGCCCTGTGCCCCCCAGCTGGGTTATAAGGTGCTGCATCCCCTCCCCAAAGAGCTGATGGAGCTGATGGGCAGCAGCTGCTGGAGGAAGCCCAGGAGGCCCCGATGCTCTGCGGGCGGAGGATGTGCAACCCAGGGCTGAGGATGCGCAACCCAGGGCTGCGGATCTCCCGAAATACAAGAGTTTCAGGTGTTCTGCTGAAAACTCTGCTTGAACACAGCAAAGGGAAAGCCGCTGGTTTGCCTGTCTCTACCAGCCTAGCTCTTCAAAGGTATTTATCCCTCTCAGAACCCTGTGAAATCTGTGATGCTTCAGCAAACATCTCTAAGAGCCGGTATTCTGCGCAACTTCTCTCCATTCATATTTGGTAGTGATCACCCAGCGCAAGGATATAATACTGCCATATTTTAATGTAATATTTAGACAAATAGGATTTATAATCAGATCCTGCGTGTCATCTAACGTGGCTTTTACAACAATATTCCTCTGTCGTAGAATAATTTTAAACATACATATATCTTACTCAAAGTTGTGAAATCTCCGTATTACCTGCGGATTTTGGAAAAAATTCCTCAAATCACTAACTGAATTCAATGAGTCTATAAAAAAACTTTATTAAATGCTTAAGCACAGTGGATGTTTCAATGTTCTAAGTAGAAAGCCCGTGTTATTAGTATTCTGTTTTTTCAGAGTTGTGTAAAACTATTAGTTTAGTTTTCAATGATGACTTATAAACATTTCTGTAGTACAAAATAAATATATTTATGTATACTAAAATGATTTGGCTTACAGAAAACTGAAAATGCTGCAGGTTTTCACTCGGGTATCTGACAAAACTAAAAGTTTTCTGAGGAGCC
>NC_092527.1:41717500-41722500 GCF_037038585.1 Patagioenas fasciata
ATAACAGTGACTGTAAGTTGCTTCAACACAACAGCACTTAAAAAAAAATAAAATTAAATTTAAAAAAAGAAATGCAATATCTATGAATTGGAAATGCTGAGGATTTCATTAAAGTGAATGTAACAGTGCTCTTTTTTTTTTTAAGGCTTTCTAATAAAGTCCTGTATCCGTTACATATATTTTTAGCTATCATTTTGCAAAGTCAACAGATTTCGTACTTAAGAACAATAATTGAATATGTACGAGAAATAATCAGGTGATTTAAATTTAACTAAGGCATTAGCATGTAGTTTAGCATAGTAAAAATAGTATGATTTGTGGGAGGCAATTAACAATCATTTGCTCTGTGGATACAAGTAATTTGTTTAAAGAGCACTGACCTATGAGACAGCCAGTTTGTGTTGGCTGTGATGGAAGGGAGCTATTGACTCTAAACAGTGTAACAGCGCCATTGACAGAATCCCATTTGAATGCACACAAAAGGTCTGGAAAATACTTGAGGAACACGAGATCTTGCGGAGCCGGGGTGAAGCGAGGGAACCCAGCCAAACCGAGGGATCGGACCCAGGGCAAACCGGCCAAACGGAGAGATGTGGACAATGCGGTGAGGAAAGAGGGTTCCCCCGCTTGGTGCCGCGCCAGCCGCAGAGCCCGCCGTCCTCCTTCCCCAGAAATGCTCTGTCAGAAGGGGCACAAACTGTGAGCGATGGCTGGTTGAGTAATGGTTTCGTAAGCTTTAAAATTGAATGCAAGTCTTTGTGCAAAATAATCATTTTTATGTTCGCATCCAGCAAATGCATTGCAGACCTGGGAATGGTTCCATGTATTCAACATTCACACGTTCCCCGCTCTGGACGCGTTTGCAAGCGAACGCCAGGACCTTGCGCTGCAAACGGGTACAGGCTGCTGCAAACCACCCGGCGCCTCCTGACAATTCGGGTCATTTCTTTAACCGATCAAGGCTTGTTATCAAAAGAAGGGTGTGCAACAGAAACATCAGGGCGAAAGCAGCCCGCGTGAAAAGTTCCAAGTGCCAAATAGCATCCTCTGAAACTGTTGTAACGTGCAGCGGGTCGGACTAGACTTCCTTTATTTGCTAGGAAATCGTTATGCCAAATACACACTTAGAGAAAACAGTAACGCAGCGGCACAAATACATTGTAAATACAGTACTGCCACTCAAAGTAAACCAACAGAACCTACAGAGCTCAAAGTACGTGCATAAAGGTGCGATTTTATCTGTAACATAATTTCACTTGGAAGCATACAAATCACAATTCGCCATAATCAAATAACACTGCAGCGCTTATATTCTAATTAAAAAATAATCACCGATATTTAATTTAGAAACCTGGAAGACTTTACCAGCAAAATTATGGCTGCACAAACCACTTGATTTACCCAGACAGATAGGGAATTTCTCAGGTAGCACTTTTAAACTTGTTATTAAACAAGCAAACGACGCACTGTTCGATATATATTAAAACAAGTATTGTACCCAGTTATTAATTTGCACTATTCGCTTTTAAATGCAGCAAATACCTCATTAATTTAATTTTAGGTGCCCACCAGTTTATATTGCATTTTACAGTCTAGAAGGCAATTTACTATTAACTGGCAATTACATACAGAATGATTGTTAATTCTGCTCCTAAGTGCTAGCTGCTTGAAAATTGTTATCTCTCTCTAATTTTTGACCTCCTTACAACAGGGGTGAGCTACTCTGGGAATACAAAGGACTAGTAGAGAAGAGCTGGACATGTCATTTGTGACTCATTCTTTTAATTCACCGTGCTAATCAACTGAACTGCCACCGTCTCCCAAGGTAATTGTATCTTTATAATAGTTGAAAGCAGCGGGCAAAAAGGCACGGATGGATGGGGAAAGGCCTGGGCTCTGCCTGCTGAGCTCTTCCTTCCGCGGGAGCCTAATGGGGGCTTGGGAGAAAAATCTGGAACTTTCATATCTCCGGACCCCGATCGTTTAATGTCTCAACTTGTCTGCTCACAAAGGCTTTGTGCACCACACTCCGCTCTTGTTTCATTATTCCGCAGCCTTGTTGCCCTATGGTCCGCCTCCTGCCGGGAAGGTTAAATGTGAGAGTGCCAAGCCAGCCTGCGAGCATGGTGGGACACTGATGGGAAACAGATGCCCTGGGGATCCAGCCCCTCCCTCCGCCGGGGCTCCATCATTTTCATGTTCTGAAATACAGCGAGGCTGGGCTTGGCTCTCGATGGCAGCTGTAATTTCCAAAGCCTGGCTCAGTCACCCAATCGCTTCAGGATAAAGCAAAGCAGGCAGAAGTTTCTTGGGCAGGCAGGCACTGGCTCTAGCTTTTTATTCTCTTTTTGCTGGCTTCTGTCTCCCTGAAAAGGTGTTTTAAATATATATTCCCGTTAAAGTCTTGTTAGTAATGTAAGTTTATTACAACTAAATTCCAGCAGGAGAAGCTCCTGACATTTGCACTATTCTTTTGAACATCTTCGCTTAGTGGTAAAGACAAAAGACAACCCCAGGAAAGAAGGAACGAATGGCTTTTCCTGACAGCTTCATGCGTATTTGCATTTACACATTAGAAAGAAGCTCAAAACAGCAAAATTTGCCAGATTTGCAAAATCCACGCCTAAGAAATCAGTTGAAGACACCGCTCTAAAGCAATTCAGAATTCCAGGGCTGTGCAGCGAGAGCCAGACCGTCATCTGGTTCGAATCTGCAGCGCTTCCCTGTGCGAAATGGAACCGCACCAGCTCGCAACAGCTCAAGGATCTGGAACTGAGTCTAAGGCTTTTAGTCCATTCATTTTTTATTGTGCTGAACACTTATCTTCGCTAAATAATCATACTTGTCAGGATCCTGTGCTGAAGGTTTGCATGGCCCATGTTCATAAGGGCATTTTTAAGGTTGTAACCAGAGGTTACCACCTCTGCAGCAGAGTACAGAACAACATCCACTTTCCAGAGATGTTGTTAGCACCAAAAGCACCATGGGCACCACCACCCCATCTTTTAATTCCGGTAACAACCCAAAGGGAAAGATCCAGAAAACGTAAATACTCTGTTCCCCGCCAGCCAGAATGAGGTGCCCGGGTGTGAACACGAGCATTGGTTTTGCTCAGGTTGTGATTTCTTTGGGGACAGCTGGAAGACAGAAATCTCAGGTGTCACCTTCACTTAAAAGTTCATTTTCAGGGCTAGGTCTGAGGCAGACAGAAAAACAAAGCCACAATGCGTTACCTGTTTTAAAAGTCCTAGCTTAAAACTACCCAGGAATGCACTTTTCCCATTAGATCTAAATTAATAGATAGAAACAGTTGTAGTCTAGTGGGAAAATATTCATCAAAATGCACATCATCTGCACATCATCTGCAATCTGCATTATCTACCCAATAAGCAGCAAGGACTCTCCCCAAATCCCTGCAGTCTGTCGAGTAAACAGTTAAAGGCTCTTTGTTTTCAAAAGAGAGATTGATTCATCAGATCAAATTTATTACTTAGAATCCTCATCCAAAAGTCCGGTAAATTAAAAATTGCTATTTCTCCCTTTTCCCTCCCAGCACCTCAGCTAAAATCATTACTAAATGCCAGTAAAACTGTAATACGCATTTTCATATTAAAACCACTGGAAACCACAAAGTTCCGACTTTTTCTTGTGCTCTTGTAAATTAAAATCAAATGTATTTAAAAGAATTGGCATAAATAAATCATTCCCAGGCTTGTGAGTTTGTATCTCAAGTTTCAGGTCTGAAAGAATTTTGAGAGCCAGATTGCGAATAAGGTTGGATAAAGTTATTTGGATCCAACAACAGCTACTTGAACCGGTGCCTAAAACTCCAACTGAACCTTTAGGGAAGTTAACAAACTTTGGAGGGATAGTCTGAAAAGTATTTTTCACCACTGAATGCTTCTTAACTCCTTCTCTGGCTGGAGCAGAGTAGGAGATACCGCTGTTCATCTATTTCTGGCCAAAATGAAAACAGGAAGTAACAGGCATCTTGTGAGAGCGCTCCATCTCATCAGACATCGAAGACGTTTTTAAGACCCAAGAGGCTCAGACAGGCACCAGAGCCTCTGGGTGCCCACACAAATGGTATTTTGAGGTCCAGCTACCACCAGTTACAAGACACATCCTATTTTTTAACTGCATTGCGATGCTCATGCTTTGCGTTGCCTGTACAGCATGAAGAGATGGGAATGATTATCCTGGGAGGAGTAAGGAAAGCGCACACTTACCAGTGTAGACGAAGCGGCCGGGAGCACCTTTGCAGAACTGTTTGGATTTGTAGGAGAGAGTTACTTCAACAACTCCAGGAATGTGCCGTGGCGGTGTCTGAACTCTGATGGCGTGGGGTGTTATCAGCTACAAAAATCACACACAGAACATACCTTAAGTCAAGATGGCACTGATAAGGCTGATGCCACCCAGTTTACATATTTAATGACTTTCAATCATACTCAAAATTCTCCCTTCTCGCTGTCGTGTTAGAAGCTATGGGTTCCACAAGTCTTTTTTTTTTAAGAAAAAGCTCTGTAAATGATACTGGGTTTTCGTTTGCAGGAAAGGCCACAGGGCATCATTCATATGAAAATTGCCTCCATATGTCTCCTTAAGGCTACTTCTAGTAATTTTAACACTAATTGTCCAATTGTACTGGGAGACCTCCTACAGCCAGGCTTCCACTAGAGGGCCATGATGTGCCTCAAGTCTGTCCCTCTCCGCGTTGTCAATCGTCACATGTGAATTCATGGTTAAAAAGGCACCGTGAAACCAAATCTCATGATACCTCATGTCAATAGCCTATCGACAGCTTGTTAAAATCATTCATGGAAAAGTGTTACAGTTCACAGCCCACCAATTTAGATAGCTTACCTCACTCCAGACCAACATAGTTCCAAATACGACTTGTAAGCCATCAAAGAAGTTGTCTCCGATTATGATGACAGTAGCCCCACCAGTAGTCCAGCCTTCACTAGGACTGATGGCCTTTATGCAGGGAGTAGCTG
>NC_092527.1:41727500-41735000 GCF_037038585.1 Patagioenas fasciata
CTCTGGTTTGGAAATTCTCACTCGAAGAACTGAAGGTGCATTTGACCTCGATGCACTTAATTTTTGGTCAGCCCTTAAGTGCTCAGGCAGTTGGACCACACTAGTATTGTAGGTTGCTTACAACTGAAAATATTCTATTCTATTCTATTCTATTCTATTCTATTCTATTCTATTCTATTCTATTCTATTCTATTCTATTCTATTCTATTCTATTCTATTCTATTCTATTCTATTCTATTCCATTCCATTCCATTCCATTCCATTCCATTCCATTCCATTCCATTCCATTCCATTCTACCCTACACTATCCTACTCTACCCTACCCTACCCTACCCTACCCTACCCTACCCTACCCTACCCTACCCTACCCTACCCTACCCTACCCTACCCTACCCTACCCTACCCTACCCTACCCTATCCTATCCTATCCTACCCTATCCCATCCTGTTCTATTCATTTTATTTAAAAACAGGTTACCTGAGAGTCATTTTGTATCTCTACCTTGGTGTATTTTACAGTACAAACAAAGTGATATTTAAATCTAAATGATGATTTGGGGCTTTGTGGGAGAATAAATACATGTGTGCACATGTCCGAGCGCAGCTGCAACTGTGTGCGAGTGATTCGGAGACTGATGGGCTCCAGAAAGATAGTATTTCATAACTCTGGATTTTCAGAGCCACTTTCCATTCTCCTCTTCATCTCAGCCTATCTTCTTGTAGCAGTTCAGGCAAGAAGTCAATCACATTGAGTCAGTCCGAAGAAAAACGTTTTATGCTGTTTTTCTCATACAACCCCCCTCCTGCCGTAATCTGCAGTAAGGCCCCGCCACAGGAAATCGCCCTCACAGTAAATTCTTTACAGATTGGATCATGTTTTTACCATCCACTTAAACTTGCATACATAACCTGAGACTGTACCTCTGGAGCAAGGAATATGACAAGCCAAAATAAAATCAAGTCAAATTAAATAGCAAGAAAAAGCTGCAAGCAAAACAAGACTGGAAAAAAAAAAAAAGAAGAAGAAAAAGATGAAAAATTGGTTGTGACTGCAAAACTGTAAGCATTAAATAAAGAAAGAAGTCAGAAGCAAATTCAGTAGCGACCGTATTCTGGTTGACAAGGGCTGAGAAATACTAATGGACTTTTTAATGGGTGGTTTGATGGATGAGAGAAGGAATTATGTAAAAGTAAATGTAGTCGTGTATCAACATAAAGTATGATGCAAAAACCAAAAAAAAAAAAAAGCATCGCAAATAAAAAAAAAGACATGTAAATGTGTGCCTACCATTTTCCAGATAAGAAGGGGCCGTACCTTCTGAGGGGTCAAGGCGGCGAGCCCGCCTCCCGTGTTTGGAATTGTTGTGTACAAACATGTTGTCTGAGACAGCCAGCACGTGGCCATCCACATTGACTGTTGTTGATACAACAACCTGGAAGAGACAACAAAACCCAGCAGTTTGTAAAAATCCTACGGCTTCGCGCACGCTCGCAATCAGATTTCTGAAGACAAAACACCGCGGCGTGTTTCTTTTAACGACAACTCTGAATACATCTTTGTTTATGTGGCTAACACCGGTGATTTTTAACCCGCAGTTGTTTCTCTTCAGAACCTGCCACACTAATTAGAGTTTAATCTCCTATTATGCTAACAAATGAATTCGATTCAAGGAAATATTCTTCTAGCCATTAGTTTCAGAAACACCCCTCTAGCCACTCATTTTAAAAGCTGCTGTTTTGATTGATCTGTTGATATATTGATTAGATAGTTTATCTAATTAAAATTTGTTCACTTGAGACTGTCTTCAAATGAAGGATTCCAAATAAAAAAAGCTTAATAAATCAGGAACCATCGTAACTCCCCATTTTTTCTTCAGTAAATGATCTCCAGGTCAGTTTTACAATTACATTTAATGTCTGATAATGAACTTTTTTGCATCTGAAAAGACCGACTTGAATATGAATAGCGAAAGTGTTTTCAATCCATGAAAAGTATCCCTTCTCAAGTTCATTTGGATGGTGATTGACCCTGGTATGTCAATGGAATTTCCTCCTTTATTTTTGAGTGAAAGGCTCCTATTCTTGTGCCCAGGTTCAGAGTCCGGCCATAGAAGAGATGATGGATAGGGCCTTCTTTGGCTTCCAGCTGCTTCTCAGTAGAAAAATGGAAAAGGAACATATGCAAAACGCACAACCTTCCCGATAAAAACACCTACACAATGGAGTTGCAAAACTCCTTCCAAAAACGGTATCGCGTGAACATGAGCCAAAGAGAAAACCCTGAGATGCACCTGGGTTTGTGTGGAACGCGGCTTCACAGGTCCATCGCTATCATCCCAGACAGACATTTACGTCTTATTTAAATACTCCAGCGTGGGTCCTCTGGTGTGGGTTCCAGATTTTCTAACCAAAGCGATCACTGCTTTGGTTACATTGGTAGAGTCCTGAAAGTCAACGGCTTAGTTAGGCCTTATCAACCTAACCGATGACGGCGGCAAAAGCTGGCACACATTTTGGCTTTCATCTTGCGTTTCTTTTACTTTTGGATATAGTGAAAATGATTGCCAGGTTTCTCACACCAGCTCCCACACCCAAACTCTTAACGAACACAACTAGAAGGGGAAGAACTAGCGTCCTTTCGCACAGAGCTGGTCCAAGGCATCAGAAGATCATTCCTCCCTGTTTCCATGCTTTGGATCACCTCCGATCCTGTCTCTTACTCACGGGCCATAATTCACTTCCAGCTGTGACGGCACCTTTGCTGTGGATCCGGCCTCCTTCGAGACAACCACCTGCGGGACCCTTTCCAACAGCCCGAGGGCAGCACCGCTTCCCAACCTTTCTCCTCCCAGATGTGGACGCTTCCACTCTTGTCAAGGTGCACGTCGGAGGGTGCTGAGGTTGCACACTCAGCTCAGCCCAGAGCTGCTGCCAGCCCGATGGGCTCGCTGCTTTCGCTTTTAACCAGATTCGCGGACTTTAAGAAATATTGCAAACCATGCAAGCTTGATTTCCAGCAAAGATTTCTGGGTTTGGTGCCTGGAACACAGTATATTAAAAAGACAGAGGAAGGTGTGTATAAAAATGACAACTATTTTTGTTCTGTCATGTATATATAGGTCAGTCACCAAGGGAAAATACTGTAGTTCAGCAAAAGAAAGTAGACATGCTATGCTTTGTTATACCGGCTTATTCCTGCAGCGCACCTAAAGAAAGGTGCTGAGACAGTGAAACCAGTTAAAAACATTGTTCAAGATCTGACATACTGTTAAGTCCAGTTAAACCTTCTGAGAGGCAGGGAGATTAGCTAAAGAGACCCAGGAAAGTCTTTCTAGTGCCTACTGGCTCCATTGTCGACCACAAGATCACTCGTGACTGATGCTTCATTTAGTCATCGGTGAGACAAAGAGGACATTTCCACTCATTCCAGGTTTGACCTTCTGTTCTGTTCAGATGGATCAATATCACCAATGCCACGTGAAGCTGAGATGCATGAAAAATGGAAGCTTGGCTCAATTGTTTTGAAGAAGTATTTTTCCCAGCTACAGATCTTTTCTGTTGGCTGGCACAAGGGTGCTGGCTTCACCGGTTGGTCGGCTGTGCATGAAAACAGATGTCACGTTTTGCCATCAAATTGAACCACAAAGTTGTTCTTCGCAAAAATCAGGAAGTTTCTAACATCTCAGTACTAGTTTATTATTACTCTCAAGTATGAACCATTGTGAAAAATTTTGAAAGAAAAAAAGATAGGTTTCCTAACAAGCATTTCAAATGACCCCAAATACAGAGGAAATCATTTGTCCATCACATCAGCTGTCTCTGTGTAGTGCCATGATTCACCACAGGACATTGCAAAGGCTGTAAGGAGAAAGTGAAGCATTAAACATTTTCTAGCACAACTGGAACAAAAATATGTGGGTTGGGCCACCGCTGTTGGATTTTCAAGTTGTGAATGTGAAAAAAAAGCCCAGTGTGAGATCCAAACTTCACTGCGCTCCACGGTCTGGTGTGTTAGGGAGGTTATGCTACTCAGTCTACGTATGTAAAACCCCTGCAGGTCTGAGCACAGGGCACACTACAACGCCAGGTGTTAGGATGGAGGAAAACTACGGAAACACTTTCTGAGGAGAGACCCATTTTTTCGGCATTGATCCATTACAGTCAACTGCAGAACTCGGCGAGTCCCAACCACCACCATTGAAATCAGTGGGGGAAAAGTAAAATATCAACAGCACACGTATGTTTTTAGGGCACACAGCATTGGAACTACACTAAGGAGAAGCACTGATACTGGTTTTTTCACTAAGAAAAAGTTCAAGATGAAGATGTAGGTCTCTTATAGACCTTTTATTCTGTACCTGGAATCTTCGCATGTCTCGCGGGTTGCCTGCATTCTTCAAACAGTTCTGATTGCACTTGAGGAAAAACTTTAGAAAGAATCTATAAAAATACAAAATTGAAATCTATTAGATTCATCAAAATGTAAATCCAATTTTTTAAAAGTTTAATAAAATTTAATCATAAAGAGTTATACCCAAAAGAATACTGGTAGTGAAATATTACTTTCCTATTAGTTAATGAACTTATTTTAAAGCATAAGATCTCTGTCATAAACAGAACATTATTGCCAGGGAAAGGCAAATTTATATTTTTAATTTTTCAACAACTACAAATGTATTGACTCCAGGCCATATCCTTAGCTCGATGTGGGAAAGTTGGTTTCAATGACTCATTGACTTCAAAGGAAACGACTTCCACCAGATGAGAATTCATCTCTATTTTTTTTAATACGTTTTCTTTTTTTCACCACTTATATTAGCAGTAATGACCTCTATGCCGAAAAATTCCAAGGTAATGAGTGATCAATCTTTTAAAAAACACTTGGCTTTGCCTCTGGTTTGGAAACTCTTGCTATTCAAAGGGACTCGATCCAACTCCTGCTGACTCCGGGGAGATCCGGGCGGGATCTGCCCACCGGCAAGGCCCCGGTTCCCTCATTGTTTTTGAAAGGAAAGGAGCGTGGCAAATTAGGCCCTGTCTTATGACCTCTTCAACCTCTGCCAGCCTTTAACTGTGAGGAGTCACTCTACCCAGGGATGGACATCCAGCTGATTTTGCTGAGCAGCAACCAGCAATTGTTTAGGACCAAGCCTTATCATCGAGGTGTCTCCTGATAACTGTTTTTGCAGCAACGCTGCATCCCAGGAACACAGCGAGCGCTTATAGAGGGAGAAAGAGCTTGGAAAGGTGCAAACTCCTTTAATCCTGCCCTCCTGTACTTGCCGGGGCAGAGGCTGATATGGGATGTCTCCCCGCTCTGGGCTATGCAAGATCAGACCCTCACCATCCTGCCCTCCTGCAGGAGGATGTCCACAGCCCTACGCCTCCTCTGTTCTTTATGTAGCTGTGTTTTTACATTTCATTATTACATAGATGTTCTCTAAGTCTGTTCTTTTGGCTAATGATTGACAGCTAATGGCAAGAAATGCCGAGGACTTCCTCCTCATCTGGAGTTTCTCAGATGCACCATCCCAGCAGTTTGCGCTGCCCAAATTCATGCATGTTGAACAGTGAGGTTAGTCCGAGCTTTTATAATGCATTTAGAATATTAACAACTATTATTTATTCATGCCAATCTTTATAAGTGACTGCGACTATTCTCTCCGTATACATCACACAGAAGTTTCCATGTGCCAACAGCGTTCCTGGCAGGAGCCAACCCAGATGCCCCTTCCCTTCTTCACAACCCAACACAGCCCAACTGCGGCTGCACCATACCGGATGGGAGCATCACAGAGGAATGTCCCATATCACACCCTGGTCCTTCTAATCACAGAATCACAGAATGGCCGCAGTTGGAAGGGACCTCTGGAGATCATCCAGTCCAATCCACCTGCTAGAGCAGGGTCACCAGAGCAGATCACACAGAATCGCGTCCAGGTGGGTTTGAATGTCTCCAGAGAAGGAGACTCCACACCATCTCCGGGCCGCCTGTTCCAAGGCTCTGGCACCCCAAGAAATTTCTTCTCATGTTTAGATGGAAATGGTCTTCCTTTCCATTTGAACCTTGAACAGGACCCTAATATTAATCTGGGATGCTAACGATGGAAGAGCGATCTCATATCAGAGAGGCAAGTAGGGAAATGACTAGTTGTACTGAAACGGTGCATAAATAAACCGATGGTGTCAGTTCAGCTGAATGCACTTCTCTTTAAAACTTCCTATCCCAAAATCTGCAAAGGGGTCGAGCTGAGAGCTGGATTTCTGCGCTGGTTGGTTGATGGATCTCCTGGCTCGGATGCTCTCTTGGACTCAGCTTCTCTGTTGCAGGGACACTGTCAGTGACCCCACAAAACCACATCTTCGTTAGCCACACACTCACCCCAATTTTATCTGCCTTGGGCTTTGGAATTCTTTAAAAATACTTACAATCTCCAGATCAACTAAGTAGAGCCTAAATGTAATGGCGTTTCTGTTTCTCGCACACCTTCCACCGTGTGGACTGCGCTGGTGTGCAAGGACCAGCTGATGCCCACGTCAGGATGGGACCACCAGGCGCTGGGGAGTCAGGAGTTACAGCTCCTTGGTGCCACAGCCGGGCTCAAGAGGAGTTTCATCTTATCTATTTTTTTCCTGATCTCAAATGGGTGTTGCGAGGCTTATTGAGCTAATGTTTGTAAATTGCTCTGAAATTCTCCAATGAATTGTGCACGAGGAATGCTAAGTATCGCTCCTCGTGGATTGTTTTAACGTGAAGCATTCCTGATGAATTGTTTCTATACAGACAGCTCACATCCTGTCAAAAAAATAGGGCCATTAAGAACCCTTTCACTAAACATCAACTGGAACTGTTGTTTGTTCAATTATTTCAGGAGAAAAGACCTGTGCTTGGTGGAATTGGACATCTTCAGGTTTACCAGGGTGAACCTGAGCGTTGGGCTAAATATTGAAGTCACAAAGCAGGGGTGAACACACACAGCACTCGTGTGGCAGCTCTGCTGCATTCCTCGATACTGAGATATTATATTTTCTTATTTTAATCTGTGTTTTCCACGAGTTCAGGGAGCACAGGTGGCACCAATACAAGATTTTCAGAGGCAGATAACGTCACTTAAAAACTATGTTCTCAGGCAGGACGGGCATTTCTCAAAGCTTGCCAGGAGACAACTGACTTAATTGTTCCTCTCATCTGCCCAACGAGGACCACGGATGCTCTGAACCCATCGCTACCGTAGATATGGGGCCAGGGGATTTCCCTGCGAACCCGGTGCTCCCAAGACAACATCGCTGGGAACCAGCAAGGAGCTGGATCGGAGCTCGGTTTGGTTGTGTCTCAATCTTTATTGCTACCAACAGAATAAGAAGGCAAGTCTTCCTCGATTTGACTCTCCCTGCTATATTTTGTATTATATGCACAAATTGTAGTCTTTTTTAATAAATACAGTCTTGGAGAACAGCCTTCCTAAACATACTCAGCTGCTCCTAAAATACTGATACGGAG
>NC_092527.1:41757500-41762500 GCF_037038585.1 Patagioenas fasciata
CACTGGTATCGATGGACTTGCATGTGCTTTCGCAAAAGGTCATTTTAGATCTTAATATTTTATAAGTTTTTACTTTGATGTTGTAATTTTGTAGGGATATTTAAGTATTTTATTGCAACATCTGTGAAAAATACCTTGTGAAGCTTCTGTGAAAAGAACTTATTTCCCATACGTTTCAGTGAAAACGAAGCTCCGTTTACAGATAAGGTGAAACCTGAGTTCTAATAAGAGAGACATCTTTAATTATTCATTATTACACTTATTGGTATCTTACGTTGCACTTAACAGCAAAGAAGAAGCCTGTTCTGTGCTGGAGCCTCAGCAAAAGCCGCGTGTACAAGCAGAGAGGTGCCAAACAGCAATTCTGGCACCATCCGGCATTGTCCTGCTGCTTTGCCACATCTACCATGACCCCCGAGCACCGTTGACCTGTCTGCGTGGCCTACAGCAAAAGAAAGGATGTTCTCAAAAGTTCTCTTCATGGTGTGTACGGTGTTTTCTCGGTCTCAACCTTATGGTCTAATGCAAGGCCCGGTGGCTTGTGCCAGGACACCCTGAAGGGCAGGTGGAACATACTATGCAAAAGGGGTTTTGGTCACTGTCACTTGTCCTGATAAATACGGGTTGGTTTTGTTCTGCTATCTGTTTGTTACAGCATGGACTAAAAACCAGGCAAGAGCAAAGATCTCCCAATGGTGCATATCTTAAATCAATTTTTAATTACTGTTTATCAAAACACCTATAAAACCTCTCATGATAGCAATTTTTGAGGTTTGTTAGTAAGCGCTTCAAGACTGTTCTCTTTGCAAAAGTCACCAGGTGGCGAGCGGCACATTTCGAGATGGAGTTTGTGGACCAGGTTCCTTCCGTGGGGATCTACAGGCAAGAAGCGCAGAATCAGACCCCAGGAACAAGGGCCCATGATTTTCTCCATTGCAACAACCCCAGCAGTTTGTTCTCCATCATGAAAGTCAATCAAGGGACATCCTTATCTGGAAACTCCTAGAACTGGGGACCACAGACCTGTTGAGATATGGAGTGTGGCGGCCATCAACTGCAGATGTTGCGTTGTCAATGTTCTCTCGATGCCTGGCCTGGACTGGTCAAAGCTTGAAGCTGCCTTCTCCTTTCCAAGTAACTTCTCCAGGATGCAAAAGTGAATGAGGCTCAACCTCGCACCCTTATAGAGGAGCGTCCTCCCCACCTCTAAGATCTCCCACAGGTGGGGAGGTTCTCGTGGCGCATTGTGGAGAAGACAACTGCGGTGGAAGTAGCTGAGCTCCACATCTATGGGAAAAGCGAAAGAGCTGCATACGTATCTCGGGGGAACATTTGGGCTATTGTCAGCAACTTCCATACATTTACTTAATTGCAATCTTGAATGAAATTGTCCGTCATAAAAGACGCCTCGAGAATTTTGATTTCAGCTGTCTATCTGCACGAGTTGCAATGTACGCTCACATCATTTGTCTTAATTTTATTTCACTATCACTAACTGTAGACACTACTTCAGAAATATTTTGAATTTAGTTTTAATTGTACAGCTTTCAACTCACGCAACATTTCTCTTTGTGTTGAAAGCATCACGGTGATTTATCCTCATTATTGTGTAAATAGGTTTCGGCAGTTCTCAGTAAATAAAACAAAGAGTGACAGGAGGAGAAGGGGGAATTTGCTTTCCTACCAATTAGAGTAGCCTTAGGCAGTACTTTTAAGAGGAGATAAATCCTGCAAATCACTAAAATGATCCTGTCACATGCACCAAATATTAAAATCACACAGCGGCGCACTTCATACAGTTTGCTTTGGTTTAATGAGTTGGGGTGGGCTTCGTCATGAGGTTTGCATCTCGCAGTTGGGGACTGTTGATTGACAGTGAAGATCATGCCCAACTGCAGCTTCCTAACCAGTAGGGCCAGATGGAAAATCACAATTCATGTTTAATATGCAGTTTTTCAGCTAAAGAAAATTCCCAAATTGTCTCCTCACCTCCTACCTGAAATTTTTTCCCCATAATAAATGCAAAATATGCTTCGTATTAGCCAAGAGTGGCTTCTTCCCCCTTCCAGCAAGTTATTAAAAAAGTCTTGTATAAATGATCCCTGTTAAGTGAACAACCTGTTAACTTCTTCAATTATGTAAGTTATCAAAATGGAAAGATAAGTCTACAAAACATCTGTTGTCACACTTAGACACTTTTAGAAGTGAAGTGGGTGGTGTGTGAGGGTAAAGACGGGATCAGAGAAGAAGAAGATACTTTAAAACTACTAAAGAACTAAACAAACACTTTGTTCTGCTAATTTCCTACTCAACACAGACCCCTGGTGAGGATGCCAGAGCTCCCTTTGGATTTGCCATTACAGCAGAGAACGCAAATGGCAAGGTCTGCAAGGGCATCTTTAGCATCTTTAGCCACCAGGCCAATATAGCGTCATATATGCAATAAAGAGACGGTTGATAACAAGCTTTTAATGACAAACAAGACATATTGCGTGATGCCGTAGGAGCCCTTCTAACTCTCGGCGTCGCAGTTACGGCTCAGAGTGTCCTATTTTCAATTATGATCTCCCCCTGCACTGTTCTCCTGCAGTCAAGTTTTACACTCTGACATTTATACTTAGTATATTGAGCAATGATTGTTACCTTGTCCCAGCACTTTTTTTTTGCACAATGCTTTATGAGAGTGAAACTAAATGTATGACAGGAACCCCGGTAACCTGAGACCCTGGGTCAGTAATGTATTAAAACAAAACAAGACACACATGGCTTTGGCACAGCAAGAAATCATGCAGGAAGGGGGATGGAGACAGGCTGAGATAAAGGCGGCCCTACCTAACAGCTGCAATTATAGTCTTCGTTATATGAGTCAATCCATTACTGCATATAGGCTTGACAAATTACCATAAACGCCAAGCCAGAACAACAGCGAAGTAATTTAGCTGCGTACTGGACACTTGGAAAGTTGGTACGTCTGAATATCTCAGTGAGGAGTAATTAATTAATCAGTCTTGTTGTTGGTATAATGATTATGATCTTTTTTTAATTTAAAAAGTCCCTCCAACTAAACAACGGGCAAATTATGATTATAGTGGTTAGAGGATAAAATCATTGATTTGTAGTCTCATTCGAAATGGAACAGCACATCAATTTGTAAATGTCCCAAAATAAATACAAGTTTTTCATTACTACTTTCAATAACGCGGATCTGCAAATTAAAGACTTTACATTAAAGAAATGCTCACTGTCAGCTGTGCACAAGTTAACGAATGCTTGCACAATCTTCACACAGTATTGATTTATAAGTATTAAATTATATGGTTATATTTTATTACTTTCTCATATGTAGAATAGCTGTCCTACTCAGTGTACAGGATGGAGAATGATGATTAACATTACCTCACACGTTTTTTATATTCCCTGCAAAATATGTAGCGCCATGACTTCCACAGGGCATATCTTCCTAACCTTGTAATTTATTAAGTCAATGTCTAATCAACCTCCTTATAGACATTTCCCCCATCACATTTAAGCCTTTCAAAATTAACAGCGCTGCCCTTCTAGGAGGTGAAATTACTGCTGTATGACTGGTTTTCAGTCGGGGTGAAGTATAAAGAGATGGAAACCAGCTCTGCTGGGCTGGGAACCACTCTGACCACCCGGCTGTGATGGAACGTGGGGGAGCCAACCCTCCTGGCATGGAGACCTCTGGGCTGGTCCCACCTGGACCAGCGCCAGCTGCAGACCTGTGCATCAACAGCACAGGCTCTCCCACGCTCCACTGAATATCCTTAAAGTCTTATTTAGAATAATTTCGGTTGGAAGAGCCCCTTAAGATCATTGAGTCCAACCATAATCTAACCCTGGCACTACCCCATGTCCATGAGAACCTCATCTCTGCACCTGTTCAGCCCCTCCAGGGATGGTGACTCCAGCACTGCCCTGGGCAGCCTGTTCCAATGCCCCACAGCCCTTTAGGGAACAAATTGTTCCTAATATCCAATCTGAATTTAGGTTATACTCCGTATTTCCCAGGTTTTTCCTTCGGTCGCACTGCACCATGGGGAGCGTTTGGTCGCTCCTGTGCGCCGGGTCCCGCTGACGGCAGGCGCAGGGTGAGCAGTCAGCACTTGGTTCGCCTGCAGTTAAACCCCGAGTGGCTGGTAAACAGCGACCAGACAAAGATGCGGCAGTGCTGAAAAACTGGTTGTGACTCGTCCAAGATGACACAGATATTATGTGACAGAAATAGACACAGAAATTGTATTTGAGACTTAATTCATTGGGTCAGCAGGACCCAAGTGGGGGACTGATCTCTTCCTTCCTCTGCCTCAGACATTAAATGTTACCCAACTTCAGCGACAAATGAACAGAAGAAGGTACAGGTGAGTCTTCTTCAATACGCAATCCTGATGCACTGAAAATTATGCATAGTGGGCACCAATGGTAGGAAGGGTCACAAACGCGAGAAGTCACCATGCAGTTAAAGACCTTATCAGGCCTTGTCTTCATAAAGGGGATGAAACTCAGGTTACAATAGACAAGTGCCAAAAATGAAATGGTCAGATTTCGACTTTCCACCTCAGTGTTCTGTAACATAATTGTCTGCGTAATTTCCTACTTTTCAAATTGGAAGATAGAAATGTTGCTACCTGGAACCATCCAGCCTTCTCTACAGAGCGCCGGAAGAAAGAGAGCTTCAAAAACCTCTAACCCGGCTGGGAAATTAAACTGCAATGAAAACCAGAACCCAAACTATCCCCGTTCCCGTGCTTTGCTGTGCCCTTTCTTTATTAATTTAATACCTCTACACTCAGCCGTTGTGCAGAGTTCAGGATTGATTCCTACGCTGATCTCCATGATATGATTTGCATAGTATCTGAGTGTAAATTTCAAGTGATTTGGACGGAACGCTGCACGCTGGGCCGTGTGCTGGCCCGGCGCTCCCTCCGAGGACGCGAACTTGGGTGCCGCCGGGCTGCGGTAGCTCAGCACTTCTCACA
>NC_092527.1:41767500-41787500 GCF_037038585.1 Patagioenas fasciata
CATCCTGTCTTGCTTAATAGACAGGCCACATGGAGTTAAAGCCGTATTATATGGCCTGGTGCAGGAGTGATCATTCAAAAAACCCAAGCACATATTTTATACTGCCTGTCTTTATTAATTCTAAGCCCCCAAGAAATAGTGAGGGGATTTCCAGCCTTCTGTTTATTGAAGTAACATGGAAACAAATAAGACATTTCCCTCGGCTAGCTCAGATAAAGTGGACAATTACTATTGGCATTCCGCATGTAAATATTTAACACTTCACAGCTAGTTTGCACCTAAATGCCCATTAGATGTTGCTACAAGCCTGGACACCATTTCCCAGCAGAGCCACCCGACCTTCCTGGCCGGGTTTATTGGATCAGGGCGAACACAAATCTTGTCCTAACTGGCAGCGGGGAGCGGCCAGGGCTGGGAGATGCTGCCGCCGGTGACGCCGCCTGTGCTCCCGGGGACGATCAACCCCGGCCGGCATCGCCGCCACCACTGCTGTTGATCAGGTGGCTGAGGAACCTGCGCCGTAGTTCATTAGTCACAATGATCAAATTTGCCGAGGCGGACGAGCTGCCTCCCAGCGCATCCCCGCGACCTGTTGGAATGTCCCTTCTCAGCGCTGCTCGCCGGGGATGGACAGCGGCCCCACGCCTCCAGGCCTCTCCATCTTCACCTTCCATACCCCTACTGCCCCTCTCCTTCCTGCTTTCCATCACCCCCGCATCACCAGAGAGCACATCTCCATCCATGGGGCCAAGCCAGAAACCGCAACCAGCACACGAGCAACAGGAGCGATATTAAACCAACTTCTCAGAGCTCTGACAATACGGCCTTCAGCATTTTCTGGTTCCTAAACCTGCCGGGAAGGCTTTCCTGTTTGCCGTCCCCATTAAAAAAGGGTAATTGTGGTCTAATCCTTTTATTTGGCACGATCGCTGGTACAAATGTAACATGCTTTCTTACGATCCCGGTTTAATGAGCGGCTGGCTAATCCCATAACTTTTTTACTGTCTAAAAATAGCAACAAAGGTTTAAACATTAGCAACTATGTAGTACAAAGGGAAAAGCAATAAAAACGTTTAAATACCTATGTTTAATGAAATGAAATTACATCACTGTTTTTTCAGCTGCCACTTATAACAGTTGCTTGGAAATAGACAATAGTAGCAAAAATGCAGCTTGTTTCTTCCTTCCCATTTTTGGTGCACATTTTGTCCCATAAATAATCTGTATTTTGTATTTCATCTCGGGAGCAGTGGACGTGGCTCGGAAGCCAGCTGTGCATCCCTGCCCGCATTGTCCCGAGCGCACAGGACAGCACAGGGATGCTGCAGCAAAAGGACATTGCCCAGCCTTTTCACGCTGTGCTCTGAGGAGGAAAATTCTGGACAGACCGACAGACAGACAGACAGATGGACGTTCAGCCTCATGAATACTGCCCCGCTGCATACCCAAACTACAAGCGATTTTCCACAGCGGTTCATTTTTCAAACACAATTAGTTTGCAGCAACACTATTGACCAACTAACGCTTGTTTGCCCAACAGCTGGGGCCAAGTCCCTGCTCCTCGGTGCCTCAGGACCCCAAGGAGAGGATGCTCTACATTTCGGGGTGTCCCTACCCAGGACCAGCTCCTCTGTGTGGGTGCTGGGGGGCAAGGGGTTCAGTCTGCACTAAGGCGCAAGGATCCTGTATCATTAGCAGCCTGATTATCTCTGGCAGCCCAATTAATTCAGGCCAATGGCAACTCCGCGTGTTTGCTTTTTCTTTTCCCAGTGCTTGATTTCTTCCCGGAGTTAACAAGCAAAAAAATGCAGATCAGAAAAGCAGGAGGAATTCGCCCCAAATTATCGAAAGGGGTTTTTGGGGCGCTGCATAGGAAGCAGAGAAACTCCAAGGCGGATTCCAGAGGCCGGGAGCCCTTTGCAGGCAGGCAGAGCAGCGGAGGCTGGAGCTACTTTTATTGCTATTGTTTGTCTACAAACCTCCCCGTGCCAAACGATGATGTTGTCCAAAGCGAGCTGTTTGCTATTAATGACTCATGAGTACAATAATGCTGCCAGCCCCCTACTAGGTGTTTTGTCAATGCGCTTAAATTTCTAAAGTCTCGAACTGTTGCTATTTGTTTCCATCCATCCCCCAGCACTTTGCACAAATGTCTGTGGAGTACCCCGGCTCCAAAACCCTTCACTCTCAGCTCTGACCTTTGTGCTCTGGAAACAATTACTCCTGGAAAGCCTGTCAATATCATTATTTTTACAAGAAATCAATACGCTTCACAAAGTTAATGGGGGATTCAGGCAGCAAGCGTTTACCTTCTTACTGTCAGTGGTGCAGCGGGCTGTGCTCTGGCACAGATGACAGATTCGCCTCGACACCGAGCAGACAGTAAGCAATGGGTGTAAAGGAAAAATAGGCTGCAAGCAGGCGTGGAAAACGTCAGCTTCTGCAGGCATCTATGCTCTAACGAGCCAAAGATGTCAGGCTCTTGTAGTGTCCACTCTGGAGCAAGCAAAGAATACAGGGAGCTAATGAAAGGGGGATTAGGAGAGGGGTTGCCACTTCACAAACGGAAAGGAACCAGTTGGAAAACGCTGGGGGTAAATATCTGGGGGTTGTCTACAAGGGGCAAGGATTGTTCAAGCAGTCGGAATTGCTGCTGCTGCAAAGAGCAGAAATCACACATGAAAATACATCCTACAGATTCAGTCTGTACGTTGAATTTAGACCATTTATTTCCTGGAGTTTAAATAGGAGAGAAGCAAATTTTGCCTTATTTAGCTCAATCTCCTCTACAGAAGCATAATGCAAGTGTAAGGTACTTTGTATGTACTGAATTTAAAGAAAAAGGAAAGTGATCGCCCTCATGTCTTTACAAGTAAAGATGTTACAGTTTGCTATTTTTTATACTGCCTAATAAAAGACTCATATTGTTATTTTAAGGGTGTTTTTAAAATATTCACAAAAGCTCTAACTAAGCAATCCATTTTTCAAGCGCGTTACAATGAAAGCGTGGCAAAATCACAGAAAATGCATTTTTAATGCACTAAATGGAAAAGAGGAAATATTTGCCGGAGTGGGCCATGACCAAACCTGCGCTCCCGAGGACGCTTCCTTTGGGCAGCCCTTTGAGCCTTTCATGTCACCACCACCCCTGCACCGGAATGTCACCAGCCCTGTGAACGGTGCCATTGCGCTGCGCCAAGAGATGTGTTTTCAGAGTCATATATATATGTATATCTTGTTTTTTTCCCCTTGCCCCAGTTTCTGCTCCTGTGCTGTTCGTTATCTGCACACCGGCTGTCAGCGCCGCGGCTCGGAACGAGCCACAAAGCAGCTGCGGGGATCGCCGGCTCCTGACGTCACTCATTTTCCTGGCTGAAATCGAGCAAAAAATCCAAGTCTAACCAGCATCGTGCCATGAGCACCACGCAGGACGTGCAGAAAACCCCGAGGAGTCGCCAGCGCGCCCAGCATCCGGTGCACCCCGCTTCTCCAGCCCCAAAGGGAAGGGCGAGACGACTTGGACACACACGGCAGGGGTTAAAAAATAAGGAAGAAAATTTCTCCAGCTTCCCCTCCGCTGCTATCAACAGTTTGGAATTTACACTCGCGCTTTACATCATTACCCCAGTCATTCACAGCTTTTTAAGGCTTTAATGCAAACCACATGCAGAACCAGGCCAGCAGCGGTGGGCTGGGCAGGATGGGAACGGCGCGGAGGGGAAAACCAACAAACAGATCTCTTGTCTACAAAGCACAACTCAACACATTTTTCATGCATTGTGGCTCCTCCAGAAGCAGCAAGCTGTTTAAAAAAATACCTGGCCCAAATTGAGCATTTGCTTGACATGATGGAAAAGTGAGTGCTATTTTCTGTTATATTGCCCCTATTCTACATCGACAAGAATATATTTTTTTTTTGCTGTTCCCAACTGATTTCACAGTAGTGAACTCCGTTTATGAATTATCTGACACATTTCTTGCAATTCTTCTGACAACAGTGCTCAGTGGAAATTTCAAGGCACCTCTCTTCTGACAAGTAGAAATATCAATATTTGAATAAATTGTGGATTTTAAACTTCTCACTCTGATGCACCACAGCAAGGAAGACTGAATTTTTCTTTTACTGGGTCTAATCCCCTTGAGCCTAAAGGAAGAAATCTGTATGCAGCGTTTCATTACAAGAAAGCTGTACTGAGTGACATTTGAAGCACACATCTAAGTCGACCTGATGAAGTTTACTTCCTTCAAACAACAAATAGCAGCTTTGTATTATTTCCCCTTCTTGGGGGAAAAAAAAAAAAAAAGCAAAAGCATGATGTCTGAGCAAAAAGCCGAAATGTTGATTCACAAATTGACAGGCCAATCTTTAAACAAATGTGTTTCTTGGGGGAAAAATGCAGCTTTGTTCAAGCTGAGCATTTTTCTTGTGCCTGACAGAAGCATTCCGGGGCTGATTAGAAGGAACTTGTTAGGGCTCCGTCTCAGACACTCTGACTCCACTTTTTAACAAGCATGCAAAGAAAACAACATAAAGATAACAAAACATTGTCATTACCATCTATGGGCTCTATTTGGGCCTTTTTTTTCGTTATGCTTACGCTCTGAAATGTCTCCCGGCTCATCTTGCACCCGGCCGCACCGGCACAGCGGGTGCGCGGGCTTTGGGTGGGATTTCGGGGTCCCCGGAGCGCTGCCTGACACCCCGCATCACTAAATCGTGCTGGTTGAAGCTTATTGCAAGATTTCTCTGAGCAGAGACATGGGCTGCGGGTCGGGATGCTGTTTGGAACGGAGCAATAGATGCCGGCTCCTCGGTTATGAGGAGCTGCGTGATGCCGCTGTATTTACAGAACCCTCTCATACACATCATGCCTCCAAAACTCTTGGCAATAATAATTAAAATAGTATCTAAGTTGGAATTTAAAAAGAGGGAAAAAATACGAAGACCTGATTAGAAAGATTTCTCCCCGTGTGACACTGGATATCAGCCCAGTCTGTTGGGTGGGGATACCTGAAGGACATGGACACTCCCAGAAGAAGGAGAATTAACCGAAGGGACAACAGCACAGAGACAGTCAAGAGGTCAGACCTACAAAAACATTTTAATCCAGACTATTTTACCACAGCTGCCTGCTGCCTCATTCACACTGATGGAGGTACGAAATCTGTCCAGAAAAATTTCCTACTGGAAGCAAAGAAAGATTTGTGGGATGCTTAAATGAAGTGGGGCAGCAGCTGGAATTACTGAACAGGACAACGCGACCCCCAATCTGTGTGTGTGTGACCGTGGATGGCCACGGCACAGTGTTCACATCTGGTCCCAGACTGCTGCAGTCCAAGGGACAGGGACATCAATACATGGGTCGGAAAGAGGGACGTGTGGAGGGACAGACGGTTCCCGGATGGACAGAGAGCTGCTGGCATGCAGAGGATGCTCGGGGTTGGGAGGGACCACAAAGATCATCCAGTGAAGATGCACATGGGTAAGAGAGATCAGGACAGGGCAGATGCCACGGGTACAGGCACTGGTGGCAGATAGGAAGGCTGAGCCAAGGGCGAAGATGGAATGTGGCTTTGAGGAAACATCTCACAGCCTGGGCCGTGCAGGAGGTTCCTCCAGACAGCACCACAGATGGGCTTCCAGGGCAGGACCTCCCACAGAACACCCCAGGGCACGGGAGTGAAGCGAAGAGCAGCGCTGGCCCCAGCGCCATGGAAACCTGTCACCCCGCGGCTGAAAGCCCTCTGCCACAACTGGAGCATTTGTGGGAATACCCGAACTACAAAAACATGTTTCAGATGTGAAAAAAGAAAGCAATTCAGCTCATGTCTCCTGCCTGCAAACGGGCATGAGCGTTTCCTGGCGGAGCAGGGCAGATATGCCGGTGCCACTGTAAATGAAAAATGACACTGCGGGGAATTTCTCATTCCGTCAGACACACTTGCGCTGGATTCAGCAGACCTTGGGCTCCTGCTCTTGTTCAGCCCCTCAAGTGGCACGGGGCCAGCCTGACACTGATCTATCTCTGCAGATGGAACATAATCTTGCACAAAAAAGCCCAAACCCTGAGTGCTCTACCACTGCCTTTTATTTCTTTCTAGAATTTTTAAATGGAAACACAAACCAATACCTATGTGTTGCGTGGTTCAAAATATCTCAAAGCTACTGGATTTGTTAGACTTCCATTAATTTTTATTTTCACCATCGTATCGTTCATCTGATCTTGTTCAGTTGTATAGTTCTGTTGAATGGGAGGGCTGCTAGGCTCCTGGCATTTTGCACATGCCTCTCCTCAGGAAAACTCTCTTGAATGTCTCTGATAACTTCAAGTAGAGCATTTAGAGTCATCTACTCAAAGTTTATACTATTTATCAACCTGCAGATTTCTTTCTGTACATTTCTGCCAGTTTTCCATTAAGATTTATGTGACTGAAAAATATTGTTGCTTTAGAACTAAACCTTTAGGTGCACACACAAGTTTAGAAATACAATGCAAATGATCATGTTCTCTGTTTCTTAAATCAGTGTATGTATTCATGTTGCATATCTTTACCCTCTTCTTTTCATATTTCTCCTTTTCTCCACCTTACACACAAGACAAGGAACAAACAAATGTTCTCCTCTCCTGCGATGGGAATGGGACGGAGCTCCCCAGAAGAGCCGTAGGGCAGGAAACATTCTTTACCCCCTCAGAACCGTGTGCTGAGCAGAGCAGCAGCAACCCAGCTCACCAGAACCACCGAAATCACCTTGCAAGGTGCAGGTTGTGTTCAAGAAAATAGCTAAGCAAGCCTGCCCTGCTCAGCAGATCAACATCAGAGCCGTATTCCAGCTGAAGGTGTGTGTGTTTATGGCGACCTGCTAAGAAATGGAACAAAAACTTGTTTTGGGGGAGAAAAATGTATGGATAATTGAAGTCAGAAATGGGTCTCTTTTTTTTTTCTCTCAGCCTTATGAAAGACAGTAAAACTAGTGTAAAATCAGTGTAACTTAATTGACTTTCCAATGCTAATTTATGCTAATGGAGGTTCTGGTCCATAGTTTTCACCTGGGAACTCAATAGCAATGAGTGATGGCTCCAATTAGTCATTATAATTGTGAGTTGCTAAAGCTAATATTAGTAGAACTGCATGACATTCTGGGTATCTCCCCAAACTTTTCTGATAATAAGCACTGTTCCACACAGCTGGATCATATTTAGCGGCAAATGTGTCTCAGCTGGGTTCCGTGGTCTTTTGGGTCATCTCTGAGTGTCTGCAGAGTGGTCTCCTTCGTCAAAAACCACTGATAAGTACCTGCGTGTCCCGGCCCAACGGTAGATACAACTGGATGAATATTTGATGTGTAATATCCAGACATATATCAAATGGCTAGCTGGGTATTTTATGGGATGAGATCCATCTTGGATAACTGACACCGGATGAGTTCTTTCAGTCCACACCTGCAAACGATCACCTGTCCTCGCTCATTGGGCATTTTAGTTCGGGCTTGAAGAGCAGTGTTAGACCATTAGGTACAGTCAAGGCTCCGGTGTTTCACAGGGAGGTCTCTGCCCTCTCTAGGGCAACTCCAGTGCCTCTGAGGTTCTGGGACAACTTCAAGTATGTTAAAGGAATTTAGATACTTCTATTCAAATGAATAAGATCAAATAAACTATCATTACGTTATTTTTCTGTCTGGATTAGTTTGCTATGAAATTTTACATTGTCCAGAAATGTTTGTGCTCTGCAACGGTGAGATTTTCCTATTTGAAATACTCAAATGTATTCCTAAGGCCCAGCTTAACAGACGAGTAAATTCAACAGATGAGTAAGTAACAGGTGGAAATGTTGGCACCTAATCTGAGGCAGGATTTCTGGGACAGATAAATGTCTCTCTATATCTGCACGACTCAGCAGTGAAGAAGCTGATAATGGTTTGATGACAGGCATGAGATGTAATCTGCAACTTTAGCTTTTCAGAGCTCCGTCCCCATCGAGATGGATGGGAGAGCCGCTGCTCCTCGGACAGCCGCCTCGGGACGGCTGCACACCCCGGCGGGCGCCTTTCCATGGCTTTGCAAACCGGCCTTAAAGACAGGTCCATATTAAGCACCCAAATATCATTTCTTTATTAATGAGAATTAAATCTTGGCCTAGGTTTAAAGGAGGCTTCTCCAGAAAGGTGCTATGTTCTAACTTGTTTATCCTTCAAAGTTAGCTCCCCACCCTCTGTGTCTAGTAAAATGTATTTTCCTTTGACATGAACAGATGGAGAATGCAGGAAATGCATATATCAACTGTACACAGATTTTTTTTGCATAGAGCTCAGCATCACCACCATCCAGTAAGGAAAGCAGAAATCGTTGTTGGTGGAAGAGGGGTTTAGGGCACAGTGGACAAAACAAACAGGCTACTTTCGTCCTTTACGCCGGAAATGAGTATATTACACATTACTACAAACTACCACAGTTTTCAAACCGCCGTCTCCACAGATAGTAACAGGCTGTTTTGTGAGATACTCCGGTGCGTGTCTCACTTTCATGACTAAGAGCCTACCCAGCGAGCTTAATTAAAGTACAGAGAATAAAAAAGAGAGAATCGACTTCAGGTCATTTGAAATCATTTGCTGAAAGACTTTTTTTCATTCGAGCTGCAGCAAATTTAGCTTCTCTCGGAGCACAAGGAGCTCTGTGCGGAGCGGGGATGGTGGCTCCCGAGCACAAGACCTGTGCTGTGCATCCCGTCCCACCAGCAGGAGACACATCAGGCCACGTTTGCTTGGCCAACGTGGTCATCTGGCAGTTGAGTGCGAGCAACCAGGTACCCAAGTTGGAAAACATCCCTCTCCACAGTCATCCCTCCATCCTTTCCTGCATTCATTCCCAACAGCATCAGCCAAAACCAACCATTTCTGGCCTTTGGGGAGAATCACAAACACCTTCATCAAATGCTTAATCTCAGCCTCTGTCCTCCACCTGGGATGGAGTTTTATAAAGGGCTTAAGAACATCTCCACTTTCCACTTACAGGATTTTTTTATTTGTTGAAACAAAAATCTAAGGCCTAAGGATAGAGCCTAATGATGCCTTTAGATATAGGAGTGAATCATAGCTGGAGAACAGATCCTCCCAAGAAACAGCCTGCTTACTTCAGTTGGAAACCGAAGGCTGCGCTTGGTATCTTTTGTATATAAAATTTCATACCACACAGGCTCAGAAAAGGGTAGACTGCATACTTATTTTGGTTTGAGATGGTGTATTAATAGAAAGAATAAAATAATACTACAAGTTAAATAACAGAAATTGTTAGAGTAATCATTTCAGCGGATCTGTTGTTTTTTGCAGGGCAGAAGAATACAACGCAGAGCCTGTGTTATTCACATAGCTTACTTGCAGATTATTATGATGGACCTTTTACAAAGCAATGACAGAGGAACTGATTTCGTTCTCAGAGTGCTGGTTCGGAAACAGATGCGCTGGCTTTAGGAAATAAAACTTGATGGGGTGATTCTCCGGGTTCTCCATACCGAGGGGCACTCTGAAATTACCTAAGGCTTTCTCTAGGCTTGTTCCATTATGTCAGAAGTACTTAGGTTGCCAGAAAGCTGTAAGTCAGCTGTAGAAACTGTAGCAATGAAATTCTTCGAGAAAGGACAAGAAAGAATGACAAAATAAAGGAACAATAGTAGGCATCTGCCACAAACCGCTTGATTTGGAGAAGAACAAGAATGTTCCATCTCGCAGCACGTTGTAGCTGCAGAAGGCTTTTAGCCACTGTAAAATCTCCAGAAGAAGCACAACTGTTAAGGTTCTTCATTTTTATAGAGGAGAATTTTATGTTGCTAGAAATAAAGACTTAATTTTTGTCCACAAGGACTTTTTCCCTGGAAAGCATTAACAATAAGAAAAAGGAAGGTTCTATTCATAGCTTATTTTGGCAACTAATCCAATTAGCAACAGTAGTTGATTGGGTAGCCAACGAACTGAAATGAACTTGCGTATAAATCTTATCTTTTAATAACTTCAGCAACTTCCTCGCATTTATTTTTGTCTGTCTTTTTTAGAATTCATAGTTTCCGGGTTACCTCCTGGTACTCGAGACCCTCTGTCGCTCTCTTTTGATTTTCCTATCTGGCAACGTGTGACACTGCTGTCACCTTTTGTTCAGAACAGGGTACTTAGCAGAGTAGGAGAGCAGATAGCCCAGGACCTTTTTGACGGGAACCACTCCTATCCATCATCTCTTGTTCCCTGTACATTTATACAATATCTGCGTGCCGTTGTTGGTCCTCCCGCTCGAGATAACTTTCCTGCCTCTTCCCTTTGCTTCTCCTCAGCTCCCTTCCTTCTGCTATTTTTTGTCTACTAGTCCAAGCCCAGGCTCAATTTCTCTCCATCTTCCTCTCCAACTTTACGAAAACAACTATCTTCCAATGTTGGTCCTTCCTCAAAGGGTGCCTACCTGTTGTGTAGTCCATCCTGTTCTCCCTGAATACTCAGGCTAAACAACAAGGTGTCAGAGCACTTTTTTCTTCAATGTGCTCTCAACTAGGGAGAACCTAATTAATTAGCTGAGGGGGTTTCCCTGGGAGTAAGAGCAGGGGATGTGTGGGGGGGCCACACTGGCTCCCCAGCCCCACCACGTCTCTGCTGTGAACACACAAACACCCGGTACCTCTTGGGGATCATTTTCTTTAGTAGCAGCCCACACTAAGTTTACTAAAGTCTCTGCAGTGGATTCCAATGTTTCAAAGCCGTGGGTGTCCCATAGGCACAGGAAAATCCTATTTTTTTCTGAAGTATGTAGAAAGGAAGGGCCTTAAGTATGTATGCAGGAAGGGCCTTATTCTATAACTTTGTCATCCACTGTTAGATATTGTGGGATTATGTATCTAAAACTACTTTATTTACAAGACCACTCTTCATATAGTTGAACGGAAGGATTCATTAAAGATTTTTTTAATCAACCCCCTCATACCTCACTGATAATGTTAAGAATTGGGAAAAGTCAGGAGCTTGAAAGAAAGGTGGCTACAGTAATCAGTTACCCACTGTATGACACTTCAGCTCTCCCTCTGCTGATAATTCCACCAGCTCTACCGACACCAAAGTTTTTATAGGCGAGGATTAATTCTGCATGACTCATTTTTCGGTGCCTGATTTGCAACCCCAGACTGCGATTGGTGCATGTTGCTGAAGTTGAAGTCAATGATAGCAGTGTTTTGGACATACAAAATGCACATTGACATACATACAAAAATGTACAAAATGTATGTACACTGTACATAATGTGTGTACATATGTACAAGAATGTACATGCATGCTATACAAGCTATGAAAAATCAGATCCTGGACTTCTCCTGTACAGCACTTACAGATACACTCAGCTGCTTAATTATTAATCTCTCTGTGCTTCACTTTCCCATTTCTAATGCAGGGATACCTCGTGTGACAAAGACATTGCAGAAGCAAATTCCTGCCGCAGACCTACACAACAGCGATGAGCTCTCTAATACAGCTCAGAGAGAAATTGTAGTGGGTTTTTGGAGGCAAGACTTGAACAGCACTTAATAACTAAGTCGTAAGGGGACCACACACTGAACAATGAAGGAAAAAAACACTGAGCTGTACTGAATGAGGTGGGGATGGTGTGGGGGGGGACTCCTGTTTCTGATTATGGAACTAAACCCAATATCCTAATACATATGCGCAGGGAGTCCAACCAAAGCTTGCAGGCGTTACCTTTATTGTAACGTTTCTGTTTGCTTTACTTTTGAACGCTTGCCTTTGCAACCTTAAGAATGTTCTTTTAGCATAGTTGTTTATAAGCGAAAAAGACAAGAGAAACTAGGCCCATTGGCAGATGAGGAAAAGAAAAAGACTAATGACAATTCAGGAATACCTAGAACTGATCCTACACTGGGGATGTGCCCCAGTTCCAGCCTTCAGTGGCCAGTCCCCAGCACACCACAACCGGCACGAAGCCATGAAGCACATAAGGAGCTCTCTTGCAGCTGTAGTCTACAATGCATCAAGCAATTGATTTTTTAATTTCTATCTATGTTTTGTCTGCCAAACTTGTGTTTTGGGTGGGAGGTAGGCTGTAGCGGTGCTCGTTGATGCCTGGAATTCTCACTGAGAGGATCAAACGTGCCCTTAAAAATGAGGATGTTCCACTTTTTTGCAGGAGAAAAAATGTACAGATAGTAAAAAAAAAAGAGACATGTATTAGCAGCTATTAGAAAGTAATGTATACAGAGTGGCTAGTAAGGCTATGCATACCATATGCATTATTTAGTAAACTGAATATGCTGCCAATAGCTGTGCTGGAAGTAATGAAGAAGCGTGGTGATGGTAGGAAAATTAGCAAAAGGTGAAGAAGTTGATTCTTGGTGATGGATTAAAGCAGCTAAACAGGTGTTTGCTTGGCTCGGTGACAAATGAGGTGTTTGTAATAAATATCAGAAAGAACATAAAGGAACAGCGGCTACAGGGCGAGGTGGGGAGGTGTTACAACAGAAGAGGTGACCGTGCGGGACAGAAAAGGGTGAAGATCAATACAGATGCTGGGATCCATTCTTAAATCCACAGGGCAACACCTTTGATCATCAACAGCGAGGCGTTTATGGTAAAATCAGTAAGGATTCTTCTTTCGGCATTGATCTGAATCTTGCTATAGACAGAGTGATATGAATAAGGAGAGACAGCTGAAAGAGAACAAGTTCATTTTTCAGAGTTTAAGGTATTTTCATACCTTATCCAAGAGGAAGAACGCAAGCACCTGCCCTTAAAACATACGCTAGTTGCTCATCGCTGTTGGCATCACTGGGACAGCTGACATGCCAAAATATAAGGTAAGGCAAACACTTTGTAAGAATAAACATGATGAGTAAATTGCAAAGGCCGTGAACAGAAAGCAAGCCATTTGTATTGAACACGAAGGGTAAGGCAGAGCCTGCGGTGGCTCATGCGGCCAGAACAAGAGGAGAGCGAAGGTTCCACCGGCCTTCTGAGACAGAAGGGGACAACGGTGAGGGGGATAAAGCAGGGACATTGCTGAAAACCTGAGACCTGAGATAAGAACTCTTTCCTTTAATGAAAGAAAAAATATACGGCATTATGGGAGAAGAATTTCTCAGCGGCTTGAAAGTGATGAATTCAAAGACAGATCTGCCACTGTGACACGAGTGACAGACACCGGTTATGGCATCAGCGATGTCGTCCGAAACTTTTGAAGCTGATGTTAGCTTTTGCTCACATTTAGTTCAAGCTTAGTTCAAACCTTCTGAAAGAGATACTCAAAAGAGAGATTGAGGTATAGGTCTGCAGAGAAAAATATGTCAGGAGATGAGTGACAGACCTGTAAATCACTTCAAAGGTGGTAGTTGTATTTCTTTGGGTGAAGGAGACCACATACAAAAAGGAGAAAAGGGGACTAAAGCCAAATGAAGCCTTATGGACAGGAAGGAAGACAAAGGAGAAGAGTCAACACAGCAATGAAGAGAAAATGCCAGACTAAGGAAGGAAAAGATCTGAAAAAGAAGCATCTGGCTGACCAGGACAGAACTGAAGAGAATTTGGATGACCGTGGTGGTAGAAAGTAAAAGGGCTGCTAAAATGTTAGGAGCAGAACAAAGATAACACAGCCCAGAGTGAAGGGAGACAATGGATGGCAAAACACTGAAGCACAGGTGTGCTGGGCAGAAGAAGAAATGGAGAATGAGGGAATGTGGACACAGACAAGGTCAGAACACGGGCTCCTGGAGACTTTTGAAGGGGCATTAAAAATGTTAAGAAATGAGGGCAAGAAAAGAGTTAAATAAAATGAATTGAGATAGTTGAATAAAATGAATGGAAGAAACACAAGAAAACAGATGCAAGGAATAAGTAATTAGAGATAACCCTCAGCTCGAACAGGACTAAGAGAAACAGGCCTGGGTGGACACTAGAAAAGTCACTTTTTTTCCTCCAGCACTACTGCAGTTATCATACTATTAGCAATGTAATTTCTCATGATACATATAACTATGTAATGCAACAAAATGTGATTTGAGGACTAGACTGAATACTGTTGTTTCTAATTGCAGTAGACCTAAGCTCAGAATAGTAATCGGAATATTTCCATGCTTCCATCCCTTCCTTTAGAAAACACCACACTGGAGTTCCACAGCCCTTTTTTCCAACTTCCACCCTGTTGTCTTCTCCAGCAAACACCAGCAGGGTCCCCTCCCGCTCATCCTGCTGCAAAAGCAGCGCAGAGCACACAACGCCACAGACCCGCCGCACACCTGACAGCACCGCTTAAGGACTGCTTGCTCTAATTCTTTTGGAAAATAGAAAGGGCTTTCAGGGCACCTATTGGTCACATTTGGGGTTCGCTTGCGCAGCATCAAAGACCTGAAATTTCCTACAACACACGGTAACAAAAATGACAGTAAGTAAAATATATTAACTTGTATGAAAATAAATAATTGTGCCTCACCCAGCAAAACAGTAGCCCAAATTACAGTTTTGAATGTTGTATTGTTCCCTTGTTCAAATAAATATTATATATATACACTTTTACAAAACTTATATAAAGAAAATCCCTCCATCCAGGAGGGCTGCCCTGCTTTGCCCGAATTTCCATGCATGCCACCGTGATGACTTCAGTCCCTCCCTCTGGTTGCCATTCAATAGGTGTAACCAAAAGCAGAACTGACCCAGGGTATAATTCCCAGGCACCACCCGCCCTCACCACTCCGCATTTGCCACGTATAGTGAACAACCCTTCAAGTTTGGGGAGCAATTAAATAGAGTTCGCACATTGCAGCTCTCACCCCCGGCCAAAGCAACACCCCAGCACACTTAGCCCAGTCCTTTTTTTCCAATTTCAGGATGTTCAGTGTACCAATGATGCTCTGATGCATTTCACTCTTGACTGGATACAGTGAGATTGCTAATCAGGATTACTTGATTCAGTCAACACTGATTTCAATAAAAAGACAAAAAAAAATTATCATAAATATAGAGAAAGTGCTGGCAGCAGTGACAGGTGATTAAAATCTCATTCACTTGGAATCAGCCTGATTCATGGTAGCCGAATAGAGGAAGTCTTCATATCAGCAGCAGCTGATTATTATCTCACTCACTCCAAGTCACTTCTGATTGCACATGCACACACAAATTGGCACAAAGTAGATTCATGAACAACAAATCATCATGCAGGGGTCTGACCTCCTTAAAATGAGGCTTTGTATAATAATTCTTCAGAAACAAGCAGATATGGGGTGGATAATGCTAATTTACGGAGCTGGGATAAGCAAGCAAGCTTGCATTAAACATTGAGGATGGAGAGGAAGTAAGTGGTCGACAATAAATTCTCAGCACTAAGCTGAAATACTTAAGATTAGTTGATTTTAAGTGTTATTTCCATCTGTTTAAAAACAATTCCAATCATAAAAATGAAGCTTTTGAAGTATTGTATCAAAGAAACAGTCAGAGATTCGAACACCAGGTTTTCGCTGTGTTTTAATTGAAAAAGTAAAACTTCTCTGCAACATGGATTTTCAGCTGTATCTACCTGGTGATACTTTGAATGCACTTCAAAATGAGGACAGATAAATCCAGTGCATTGGTGCATTTTCACCTCTCAATTTCTGAATTCACACTCGAACAGTGTTGATCAAAGAACAAAACGCTGGTCGTCTAATTTTAGTCCTTAACACACGTTGCCACACAAAGACCGGCACAATTTAATGAGAATTCCAGTTTCTTTCCATGTGAGGTCTGAAACAGGGGGATCGAGCCGTTGGAAGGTGAGAACCCTGCATCCCATTTGATGTTACCTATACAGCACTACTCCTTACTAGCACCATTTTCTTACACGGATAGTAATCTTCTAGAGTGATAAATCCCAAGGACATGCCCTGCCTGCCCACAGAAACAAGTGTAGTACAGGCAAAGTCAGGATACCCTTCGTGGAATCATAGAATGGTTTTGGTTGGAAAAGACCTTTAAGATCATTGAGTCCAACCATAACCCACCCCTGTCCCTGCCCCATGTCCTGAGAACCTCTTGTCCGTCTGTCCAGCCCTCCAGGGATGGTGACTCCAGCACTGCCCTGGGCAGCCTGTTCAATGCCCCACAGCCCTTTGGGGAAGAAATTGTTCCCAGATCCAACCTCAACCTCCCCTGGGCAACTTGAGGCCGTTTCCTCTGCTCCTGGCGCTTGTTCCTGGGGAGCAGAGCCCGACCCCCCTGGCTCCAAGCTCCTTTCAGGCAGTTCAGAGATCAGAAGGTCTCCCCTCAGCTCCTGTTCTCCAGATGAACCCCCCCAGGTCGCTCAGCCGCTCCCATCACACTTGTGCTCCAGCCCCTCACCAGCTCCATTCCCTTCTCTCCACTCGCTCCAGCACCTCAAGGGCTTTCTTGGCGTGAGGGGCCCAAAACTGCCCAGGGTTTGAGGTTTGGCCTCCCCAGTGCCCAGCACAGGGGGAACGGTCACTGCCCTGGGCCTGCTGGTTACACTATTCCAAACACAAGCCAGGATGTTGGTGGCCTCTTGGCCACCTGGGCACACACTGGCTCCTATCCAGCTGCTGTCAACCAACATCCCCAGGTCCTTTTCCACTGGGCAGCTTTCCAGCCGCTCTTCCCCAAGCCTGATGACCTTTAGCTTTCTCAGAGCGGTGGCACCATGACATCAGTGAGTGGCAATGTTTGTGGGCACGAGGACACCCAATGCTAGCAGATATCCCGGGACTGCCAACTCCTCTTGCATGGCTTGAACTACTTCTTAAGGAGCAATACCTACCCACCACACTGCTGGAATGATAATACATGAAGCAGAAAACAGGCATGCTAATGTTAGAGCTCTTTTCTCCAAAAGCCACAAACAGGGAATGCTCTCACACTTCACCAAAGGACTCAAGTCATGCAGCCATGCAGTAGAAAGCAAATGACCATCTTAAAAACATGTTCAACCTCTTGTGTAAAACATTGTAATGTCCTGCCACCATGAACTGAGAATACTTGTAGATATGTGTATCTTATCTGCTCATACTAGATATCTATAAAATATTCAAAAATAGCAAATTAATATTGTGAGCAATGAATTAGTACACTCTCCCCTGCCTCTCTTTAACATATAGTATCCTCTCTCAGCTACACAATGACAGCAAGTGTTGGACAGAAAAGCTTATGCAGAATGAAGTTAAACAATTACATGCTTTACTGCTAGTTTGAAAGATTTTTCTAGATTGACAGTGCAATCAAACACAGTAGCAGTGCCAATGTCAAAGTGCAAGTCAATATCTTAGTTAGATGTTGTCTAATAGAAATGAGTAACAGCAGTTGAAGGCAAGGGAAGACTCACTTGAATCCAAGGATCTGGCTTGTGTTCCAAACAATTAAAGACTGTTGAATCAATGGGGGAGAAAGCAAGGCGAGATGTTATTTAGTATGGCCGCGGCTCATAAAATCAACCTGTTGAAGGATGGAGAAAGGGAGAACTTTGGGGTGGTCACCAGTAAAAGCCCGGTTTGGTCGTCTGGCTTGTGTCAGGCTGACAGAGCGGGAGCTGGGGAGCCGAGGAAGTGACCCAGTAGTCCTAACGCCGGGAGAGATAATGCTCAATTCCCCGCAGTGTCTGCATCTGATAACCCAATTATCCCCAGTCTATTTTTTCAAAGTCTCTTTGAACCTGTGACCCACCACAAACAAAATGTATTTGTGTTGTTCTTAACTGCTAAACTCTGAAACAACAAAGGACTCGGGGAACAGTTGCCAACTTGTGTAGTTCTTTCAGGTCTACAACAATTCTGCTGAAACCAATCCAGCGTATTATTGTTAAATGTGGTATTTTTTAATCTGAAAGAAGTTGAATGGCAAAAGTCATTAAAACACACTGTTTAGGACCAAAACCCTTCTTTCTCAGCCAGCAGAAACACAGAAAGCCAGGAAAAACTTTGCTAGAGTATTCACCATCAGTTAAAAGTGACACTGTTTGCTGTTATGCAGCTGCTCTTTTTATTTATTAAATAGCACTTTTGTTTTTGATAAACACATCTACTCTGCTAACTGCTTCCTGGTAGGATTTATTCCAGTAATATACATGTTTCTTTCAAAAATATTTTCTTCTGGAAGTGATCATTTCTGCCAGGAAAAAGGTTTCAGCCCCTTACTGAAAAGCAGCGCTTCTCCAAGGCTGCTCTCACTGCAGCAATTAACAGACGCCATGACTTATCGTTACATTTATTCATCTATTTTTGTATTGCCGACTTTGTCTTCCTTAAATACAAAGTGAGTTGTCTGAATTTTTTGTGTAGATGTGTACACCGTGCTGGAGGAATACACAGGTACACATCGAATGTATACCTGCAGTTAATTAAGGCTGTGATTATTTGGGAGCTCAAATGATGTCATGCCGAAGCAGAAGCATCTATCCACAATCAGAACCCAGGAGAGTCAAGTAATCTGAAAATTACACTGCAGGAATCATAGGTAATCAGTAGGCTAGTTTATCACAACAGGGCAAATTAGGGTAGAGTTATTTTTGCTGACTACAAGCTCTCATGAAATCACAGAAAAGTGCAATGAAAAACCCAAGGCTGAGCCAATGGGGCACCATGGGCTCAACATGCAAAGAGTTGCAGCAGAAAGACAACGAGGAGGCCACCACTGTTTCCCCTTTCATAAGTCAAAGTTATTCTGAAGTTTAAATGATACATAAAAGGGGATATTTTAGTGCTAGTTGGGCATTGAAGAAAAACCCCAAATGGCTGCACTTCTTTTCAATAAACACCCACGCACTGGATGACCCACATAGACATGCTAGCACACTAAATAAATTTTTATATTACCTTCAGAAGCTGGATCAATTGTTAATTCTACCATATGTTCAAGCATATTCTGTTACATTACTGTCTTTAGAAAAGCTTGCAGAATAGAAGGGAATGTGTGAAAACACACACGCTGTGCCAGTAAGTAGTTATTTTATGTTTGTAATTTTAGTTTTACTGACTTTGGGCTTAATCCAGTACGGAGAGCCACAGTAACGCTCGGCTCGCACGCCTTCTCTAGAGCCACTCTGAAGCACTTCGGGGTTACATGGGCTGTTTGGCGTGGACAAAATCCAACGTTTGCCACCAGGACGTGCATCTCCCAGGGGCTGGTGGGATGCACAAGGCTCTTGGGGTCTGCTGGTGGCCTCCCCACACCCTCCTAAATGCACAGCTCAGAGAAGACGCTTGGCCATGGCCCATGCTAACTATTTTTTATGGTTGGACTATATGATCTTAAGGGTCTTTTCCAACCTAAATGATTCTATGATTCTAGCTTGACCAACAATATCCAGCAACCATCACCAGAGGAGACACCAAGTGATGCCTCCAAGGGTACATTAATGTGAAATAAAATTGTGTTATTGCTCGACTAGTGGTCTGTTTGTGAACACGCACATGGTAACCAGACACAGGACTGATTTTACACACAAGTGTGTGGGAGCCCACACTGTGGGTGTCCATAAGTCCTTCTTCCCCTCTCCCTCATCAGCTGCGGAAAGCAACATGGCCGGTTTGGAAGGACAGACCTGCCCAGAGGTACCCCCGGCACTGTACCCCCGTTCAGCTGCCTTCTCCCAGGAAATGCTTTCTGTCCCACCAAGCTGAAGACCTGTCCGTAGCCCCAGCCACATCCGATGAGCCTGGCACGTGGTACAGGAAAGGTGAGCTGGCCACTACGGTCACCAAAACCCTCCCTTCCCCTCCAGGCAGGTCAGTTCTGGACACTTCAACCCAATGAAGTTGAAGACAGACTTTTTAGTAGGACCTGTAGCAATAGGACAAGGGGTAAGGGTTTAAACTAGAAGAGAGGAGATTCAGATAGATGTAGGGAAGAAGTTTTTTACACTGACGGTGGTGAGAGCCTGGCCCAGGTTGACCAGAAAGGTGGTGGATGAACCATCCCTGGAGACATCCCAGGCCAGGCTGGACGGGGCTCTGAGCAACCTGAGCTGGTGAAGATGGCCCTGCTCATGGCA
>NC_092527.1:41792500-41800000 GCF_037038585.1 Patagioenas fasciata
CACTTGTTTCCTAACCCAATCTTTCTTATGTCAAAGGACAAATTGCTTCATTCAGAAAATGGAAATAGATGGAGGGAGCTCGCTTTGGCAGCATTTCCAATAACCAAATATCATGAAAGAAATGACATAAGAGATCCCACTAAGGGACCACAATATCCAAGCATATTGATCTGATTTACAAACCTTTTCTAATGTGAAACAAATGCTGTGGGTGTGAATTCATACTTAACCATAAAAACCCTTGCATTACTCTGTCTCTTATTAAATACCACATATAACTCTCAGCAGGTTTTATGTTGTGTTTTACTGTCAGGACTGGTTAAAGCTGGCCTAACATTTTGTTTGGCAATTAAGAAAATTTGTAGTTTAATTTATTAAACCAAAAGAAAAAAAAAAAACACAAACAACTACACAGAGCACAATTAGTTTCGTTTTATACTGTAGCTCAATCTACCTTCTCTTCTAATTATTTATAATCATTCTGGTCTACATCTGAATCTCCATTATTTCAAAGTTATGTGGTTTGGAAAACAGACACCGATAAAATTACAGCGGTCGGTTGGTAAAAGGGAAGGTACTGGAGTAAACTCCAACAGCTCAAGAAATGTTGCTAAAGAAAAGATGGATCTATTCCAATTCCTGGATATACAGAGGACGGGAGTGCAGGAACAAAACCAGGAGAAAACCTTGAGATAGCTACAAATCAAAGAAGGTAAAATCGCCCATGGATTTCTGGAAGTACCGTAGGCAGGAAACTCCCATAACAAAACCGCAGTTAGTCAGGATTATAGAAAAAACCCAAACCTCTAGTATTATTTATGGCATTTTTCACAGAGATCAAGCAATAGCCAAGCCAGGACATCTCCCCAGCTCTAAAGTCACCCTCTAATGGAAAGAAATAAAGTTTTCTTGGTGCGTTTCCCTCCCATTTATTCTCCCTCACCCATGCGAAGTTCAGTGACCACCCAACATCCAGCCCTTCCCCTGCCTGGGAAGTCATGGGGGGATCAACGAGGACCGTGAAACCGCTCCCCACACTTCTTCACACCTTCCCCAGCAATTATTTGCTTCCAACAGGACAGAGCCCGGCTTAAGTTCGCTGTTCAGTTGTCCCCGCTAGACACGGACACAGCCCAAGAGCCCCCGCTGGGCCGGCCGAGGACTCGCTGCCCACCAGCATCTCCCTGACTGCACAGACAGAAAGAGGAAATCCCAATCAAATCTGGATTGGTAACGAGCATTCCTGACAATCCACACAATACCAAGACCAATTCAATTTTATTGGTTGTTATTCAAAAGAAAGGGCACTCACATCTAGCCTTTGTGTATTAATAACCTCACTCAAACTAGGGGATTGCCATTTTGGGGGGGCTTTTGATAGATCTTGTTGTTTGTTTTATAGCTAGACTGAATATTCTGCACGGCCACAGGTCTGGGCAGCAAACCAAGCGCTTGTGTACGATTTTCAGCAGCGCATCTACCTTTTAAATGAGAGCGCCACATTCTTCCACACTGTCAAATTAACTTTTCCTAGTGCACGTGTCCCAGTAAAATGAATTTATCCTAAAAGTGAAACCAGGCTTTTGCTTTTGAATAATTCCTTCAGCTTGCAGGTTAATTTTTGCTCTGATTTTTTTTTTTTTCTTAAAGAAACTTTCACCAAGTGCAGTGGGAGTTTCACATGGAAGCCCTTGTTTGTATTCCTGCTTTCTAAAAGCCTCCTTAAACACCGCTGGAGGAGGATTAGCCCAGGTTGCTTTATTTCCTCTCCTACTATTTCTTTATCATTAAGGCCAAGGAGTTTTTTTAGCGAGCAGAATCCCGCTAATCGCTTTGCCCCAGCCCCCATGGCTTTGTTTCTGTCAAAATAGCTCCTTTCAGCGGCGGCGCGGAGCGAGCTGTCTGGGCAAATGAACTGCTCTTTCTCACCAGATGTGCAACCGTGTTTCGTCTTTCACGAGAGACAAGCTGGAGCCGACTCCTTCCGCTAGCTGGGCCTATGCTACATGTCTTACAACAACACAAATGTAAGCCCCTTCCTTTCCACACATGTTAAACTCATTTCCTAGTGAATTATTGGGAAAACACACCGCTGTCCTTACCGCCGCGCTCAGATGCTGCAGTTTGCTCCCTGCACTTCTGGCACCGCCGCCATGCGATGATGGGCTCTGTGTAATTTTCTGGCTGTGAAACTTTTGCTGAAAGTATCACCGATTTTTTGTGTAATTTGCCTCCAGCCACCACATACCAGAATCTCCAAACCCTGTGGAACAAATACCTCCCCTCTCTACCTAACAAATGCTGTTTACACTCGGGATTTTTTCCATCCTCGAGAAATAAGGAGAGTTTGTTCCATAACAAAATAAAACCTAGAACTGAGCCAGCCCATATTCTGTTTCAACTAAGCTGATATACCAGGCAACCAGCAAGTTTCCTTTGGCTTAAAAGGTTAACGAACCAAAACAGTTAACAGAAAACTCAAATCACTGCATCTCATAAAACCCAGAGTACCTCTCAGCCTGTAAAACTCCCCAGCTTCAGATTTTTTTTTTCGAAAGCGCAGTTACATCTTTATTTTAATAGGGTATTAATAATGCCAGTATAGCCTCGTATTCTGTACAGTTTTGACCACAAACATTTTTGCGAGATTTGCTGTTAAGATAAACAAACAAGAGGAGCTTGTCCGCCGGCAGCTCCACCCCACTGAATGGGTTTCATTTTCCTGGAGCTGCCAAGCGCAGGTTGAGCTCCCGGGTCCCCTCGCCCCGCGTGTCAATCACCCCCTGGCATCCCCGGTGACAATTTCCATCCTCCAGCCTGGAATTTCCACCTCCTCCAGCCACACAAAGCACCCACCAGCCCTACGAGTAACCCAACACGGCTGCGTCCACCCCCGGCGCCCCAAAATATCTCCAGGAGGAGCCTCATTAAACCCATTTCTCCCACTTTGCGTTCACAGGTTGTGGGGTTTCTTTCATTATCTGCTGTCTGAGAGTAATTATTTACTTCCTGGAAGCTCACGTACCAGAACTCTGAGTTTGAAAGATTTTTCCATAACCTAATCCAATTCATCAAAGGCATCCTAACAAAATTACAGGCTCTGGCAGTATCTTTGCTTTTCACCTGATAAGGCAGCACCAGAAGCCCGGGATGGTTTCTATCAGGGTACCTCCTGGAGTATAGTTTTTGACAGCTTTGCTTAAATCCCTTCCCCCTCTTTTCCTTTCTCACAAAAGCACTCGATTTTATTATTCCCTCCTCCCATAGCCCTGCAACGCTCTGGGCTTCAGACAAATAATCAAGTATTATACGGGGGGAAAAGCGGTGCAGGAGGCTCATCCAGCACATTTGGGATTTACTCGATAACAACGGTCGGGAGGTGTCCGTGAGCACATTCCTCTGCTGCAACCCAGGTATTGCCACAATTCCATGAACCGCAGCTTGGGCACCGATTAAGAGTCGGGATTAAGAGGGGACGATGTAAACGCCGTGACTTAGATGACCCGAGGAAAAGAAAGGAAAAACAAGAGAGAAGAAAACATGTATGAAATCCTGTTGCTGAGGTCTTGGGGATCTCAGTGTTGCTGAATTACACGGATTACTTGGATTTGCCATTTTCTTTGCTGTGCACGTGGATGGTTGAAAAACCAAGGTGCACTTTACACTGGGTCCTCTCCCTCCTGATGCTTTGCTGTTGACAGCACAGGTACCTGCGCACGTCCCCACCAACCTGGCCACCCCATCCGCAGTCATATCCCCTGCGGCTGTGCCCACTGATCTACCATAGACCACATTCTTCAGGAAAAAATTAAAAAAAAAAAAAAAACACAAGTTTCTGATAGAAATTTTTTAAAGCAAAAACGTCCTGGTTGTCGAGGAAAGTTGTAATTTTTCAATATACTCTGAACTTGGTGACACCGGTAGGACAATGAAAGCAAAAGAGCAGCTGAGCTATTTTAAGGTCTATCCTTCCAGTAGTTGGGTGCACGTCTTAAAGAAAAAGAAGAATTATTTTTTTTAAATGACACCAAACCGGGCTGTTTCCATTGCATTATGCAGATGGAATGACAAGTTGTCATTTAAGAAGTTAATAAACAGTCACCATTTTGCAGGTTATCCAAATGCTACTGAATAGAAAACCTTGGATCCCTAAATGATGTGTAATTAAAATTATTTAAAAAATCCTCCTTGACAGGCCGGGGCTTAGCCAAAATGTAAATGACATTAAAGAAGACAATGAATTTAATTTTATTTAATGTCCCTTTTTGCAGATCCTCATTTACATAGCATTTTTAACAAAAGCGTTGACCTTATAAATGCTGGCATTTGTACAGCTTCTGCAGAGTTGGATTTAATCATGCTTTCGCAAAGCCATAAGGGAAAAAGCTTTAAGTTCTCTGGTTGGATATGGAGTAGGAATAAAAACATTGGGACTGGTCAAATGTTTATCCTCCTTGCTTCTGAAAACAACCTGACAAGAAGATGTAAAGGTCTAGGGAATAACCCATTGCTGTTTGTAAGGCTTGGTAATAATCATACATAATCGTTTGGAAATATAGCTAATAAAAAATATAATGAGTGTTCAGCAAAATCGGCATTAGGCCCAAATTACATGATATTAATACTTGAACAGGTGCAGAAAGGCGCTTTAAATGAGGTAAATGAATAAAATGTCCCAGAGCACAACTGTGTGCACTGACAAAAAGTCAATCACATGAATAATTCAGCGGCCGGGACTGCCAGCAAAGGTCAGCGGCTCTCACCTTTGTGACGGGAAGTGAAAGGAAACGCTGCTGACGAAAAGAAACCCATCGCCCTCCAGCCGCCCGCGCAACCAACCCCTCCGACCCACCGCCTGAACCTGGAGGAGCAGAGCTACACAATCACAGCCCGGCGCCCGCGAGCTGGCGGAGAACACGTAACAATTAACAATATATACGTATCACACACCCAAAACCCAGCGCAAACCGCCAGCTCGTGTAGGGAAAGTCATCTGAAATTACAGCCAGGGAAAGGTTAAGGGGGGCGGCTACCAGCAATGTCAATTATCTGCAAAATCTGAGGTCAGTCAAAAAGTATTTTAAGAGCCCACGGGATTGAAATTTGGTAACAGCTGTTAAATATGACAAAACTTTTTATTCCCCCAAACTAAAGCTATTCCAAACTCCGTATGAAAGAAATGGGATAAACAGATGTCTGGCTTCCATACAGGAAAGTAGGACACACTTGGAATGATAAGTCTCCTGAACTGTGCAGAATAATGCCAGATTTATTGGGGAGGGGGGTATTTACTACCCGTGGAGATGCCAACGAGCAGTAGGGCTGTGATGGGACCATCTGGAAACCCGGGGATGCTCCGCGAGCGCATCCCAACCTGCCACCGCTGCTCCCAGTTCACACCAGTGCGACAGCAGCTCCCCGGGCACGCTCCTGCCCAAGGGGGAAAGGAAAAGGCCAGAGGTTGGATTATTTCTTTTTAGCAGGAATTTCCATACCTTCCAGTGAAACAGATGATGGTGGCACCGAGGAATTATTTTAGCACCGAGTGTGGTTTTGGTTTAGCAGTTCCAGCGGCATCCTGTAATCATTTACAGCCACTGGAATGTATGGGTGAAATAGGAGAGATTTATCTGTTCGGAGTTGTGATATGTAGACAATGGGTGTTCCTAATGAGGAACATCTGCTTTTGTGTTTTCCCAGAAAACATTATTCCACTATGAAAATGATACTCCCATCCTTTTCAGCAACACCGCTAAGAAAATACGGGCCTTTTCCTTTCTTTTATTTGCTTTTCTTTGGGTCAATCTAATTTCCCAGGGACACTTTTTCTGTGGCATCTTTTTACTGACTGCCCTGCAATTTATGGCGGGTTTGTTCTTTAATACGTGGGTTACTGTGCTGTATGAATCGCCCTGATATGCCAGAAGATACTTAAATGTGTACAGTAATAAAAGTGCACACACTCAGGCCGCTCCGTGAGAAACCTCGAGCCGACGTAAATACGAATTCTCAGCGAATTACGGGGTCGCAGAGGCAGGCGACACACAAACTGCTGCCAGGGCCTCCGGGCTCATTCCACGTTTAAACCCCACTGCAGGATGCAAACCTATAATTACAGAAGTTTATTTCAAATATCTTAATTGCTAACAAATTATTATACCTGAGGTGCATAAGGGGGTTTTTTCCTTCTTTTCTCTCCCTTTTCCCCCAGCGCAATAAACAATTCAGACTATCACAGGCACTCTGAGTGTGGGCTGGAACAAATGGTTGGCCATAGATCTCAATTCAGGATTGAATTATTGGTTCGTATCCTGAGGACAAATATGCCTTATCTGGTCAAAAGCTGCTAAATGTATCCAAAGGACAAAAGGATCTAGTGAAGCATATTGTATATAATTCTTTTTTAAGCCAACTAACCAAGCGGTAACACTGCTTATGGGAAACCGTAAATTGACCCACAAATTTGATGGGGAAATGTTGTTCTGCGATGCTCAAGAGGAAACGCAAACCCGGAACTCAACACCGACAACAAATTTAGGCAACAAACTATTAGCACACAGATCGAGCAAACATAAATATTGGGGATTTAAAGCACACGTCGGTGGTTTCGGAGGACCACTGCTCCTACTGACGTTTGCACACCCCTGCTTTCCCTCTACATGTGCTGCAGTTTGTTGGGAGCAAACGTTCTGTTCGGCAGGTTTTCACAAGCACAGCTCGGGGCACGAGCGCCGCACCGACCCCCTCGCTGAGCCCAACGAGTGGGCAACCAAATCCTGCTCCGGTTTTGACGTGCCCAGTGACAAGTCCCTTCAGAAGCCTCAAATACACGCCATCCTCATAAAAGCCAAATCCTGAAAATTCCTAATGCAGAAGGTGATTAAAATTCCTACAAAATTGTCATATCTTTATATTTAGAAGCACAGCAGATTTTTCATCAATAATTAAGATCTCTAAAGCATTTATGCCAGGCATAAATGGAGTTTCAATCTTCCTTATTCAAATAAACATGATAAACCCATTAACCAAATGTTTTCTGATTTTTTTATATCTTCTCATGCTTCTGGAATATCAAATGGTAACACGCTTCCCATGGTTTGGGGGAGGTAGAAGAGCCCTGACACTGTATCGTTCCTTTCAGTTTTGCCAGGACCACCCTTCACAGAACTGATATAATTTATCTCACGGCGACTCCAGGACGTTAGAACGTATATATCATTATAATCCCTAATCACCGAAAAATGTTATGTGCGCTGCATTTCATTGTGCTTACGGACTATAAACATAAACTACTCGTGCATTTTTCAGTGTACATTCAATAGGCACGAAATGATCGCTCTGACCATAGCTCTAAATTAAAGTCTGACTGAGCACATAATAGCAAAATATTATTCTAATTCTCGTTCCCGCTTAATTTCCACCGTGTTCTGGTGTAGCCGCACTTTCATGCAATTCGCCGCTTACGTCTGCAGAAGTCACACAGATCTTGAAAACTCCGAA